>NW_028141327.1:0-79895 GCF_030444845.1 Prenolepis imparis
AGAAATAATATAGGCTTGGAGATACACGAGGTTGGAACTAATTTAGAATGAATTTAGAATATATATATATAATACTTTTATTCTAGTATAACACTACGAGTAATACAAAGTATCTAAGTTAAATTTTAGAGTTAGAATCTTAGAGTTTAAAGTTAGAATTAGAGTCTTAGAATTAGAATTAGAATCTTAGAGTTAGAATTTTAGAATTCGGAGAGAGTCTTAAAGGTGACTGCTCTGCTTGACGGCGCGATTAGAACTGAGCTCCTCTGGGCTCGCTCTGAGGTCCTTCGGTTTTCGGCAGCTCGGTTGCGGCGGCCGAGAGTGGGGGAACTCTCTAGAGTAGGGAGTTGCCGTGGTAGGGAAGTTCCCAGGTGCTGCGGAGCGCCGCGCTCAGGCACTAGGCGGAGTTAGATGTCATGGCCGGCATTGGCGCGCATTTCGAACGGTGTTATAAGAACTTAGAATTATTTTGCATAAGAGTGAAAAAATTTAAGTAGCCGGACGTGACACCTCCCCCCTTAGAAGAGAAAGTTGGACCATGTCTAACTTTTCCAGTTCTATATCATAGTGGGTATAATTTTATTTATGCTTAATGTTAAGGTTAACACTTTCTTATTTCTTAGTGGTGAACGAGTCTATACCTCTTCGTTGAGGAGGTTGCGCAATTCTTTATAATTTACATGCGTTTCACTTTTCACTTTTTGTATTGGTGGGGAGTCTTCTTCTTGTGAGGGGGGGGCTAGGGGTGTTGATTCTTCCTGTACGGGTAGTGGTCCCAGTGGTGGTTGCTTCCTTTTGTTATTTTGTCCTCCGTCGGCCGGTCTTCCCATGTGTAATAATATGTTCGTGACTGATGTCCATACGGCTCCCAGGAGGTATAGGCTCCATCCGTAAACGGAGTGAAGCGCGTAGCCATGGATCAGTGTGTCTATTATTAATTTGGCAAGTCGTGCGACGACAAAGATGCCCAGCACTCCGGCGCTGGCGGATCCGAAGCTTATGAAACCTTTCCATAAGCGTGCTCCCGTGTTTTCTGCTAGCTTGTCGAGTGTTTTCTCGTCTAGCAGGTTTAGCATGGATAGACTTCCTGTGGGGACTTCGTGTCCCATTGCTCCCCTGGCGATCGTGTTGAGCATTGAGGGTTTTTCCATCGGGAACATGATGTGGTCGCGCAGACGATCCAGGTCTTCGCTGGTGTAAATGCCGCTGGAGGCGAGCGAGTCAGGGCTTACGTATCTCCATGACGGCTTGGTCAACGGCTGGATTGTCGGAGGTGCGATTGACTCCACTGGTTTCGGTGTCAGTCGGTACCATATGTTGTGCACTTGGTACATCGCTGGTAGGAGTTCGTTGCAGTCTCTGAGTGTTCCAGATTTTGTGAGTATTTTTGATCTGGGTAATAGGAAAAGGGATTTATTCTGGTGGGTGACGGGAAGCTCGTTGTAGCAATTGTCGACGGGTCGTACTCGGCATTCCACAGGTACGCATTTGATGAGGTGGATAACCTCGCCAGCTGTAATGGCGGTGTACCCTGGTGATTTCATAATTCTGTGCGCCATCTCGTCTGGTGCAATGCTTGCAAGGGAGAGAGCGTTGAGCAGGATTTGTCTCTCTAGGGCGCATTTCTGTTCCATTATGTCTCTGTATAGTTGTGATAGCTGTGTTCTGAGGTGTTTTTCTACGTAAATAAACTTGGAGTTTACGTACGAGAAAATATCAAGATTGTCGATTTTGATTTTTGAACGACCTTTGAACACGCGTCCTGGCTGCGTTTCGAGGACGCAGAGCTTGGGGTGCTCAGTTCGCAGGAGTTTATATCCACAGATGTTTGTCTCGGTTGTGCGTGCCAGCGCGAACGTGGTATCTTGTGTCGTTACCGTGTAGACCGTTGGGGAGTCCTTATGCGATGATTTCGGTGATAAGCGATGTGCCAATCCTTCGTATAGGACATCGTATCGGCCGAAATGGCAATTGTCGGCAGGTAACACCGACCAGTATGTGGAGGCTCCGTCTGCGTCGTTGCATTCTCCTGTTGTCACGGGGCAGCGAACACCTGAGGGGAGTATTACCTCGTTAGTGTTGTGTTTAACGGGTAACTCCAGCTTCCGGGTAGTGATCCGTATTGAGGCTTGGACGATTGCGTTATCCCAGGTGCCGTACGGATCGCTGTATTGAGTCCCGCTACATCCTCCGTCGGTTTTTACGGAACCTGCGAATGTTACTGCGCGCAGATTGGTAGCGTTTGGTTTAATGTCGGAGAGATGTCCGTTTAATCCTAAGGAGATGGTTCCCGTTTCGTGCAGTTTTCTACAAGTATCGGCCGATGTTTCGTGAATGTATTCGCGTCTGCCGTTATGTACGGCAGATATGTGTGAGTGCATCCCACAGTAATAGACAGTTCGGTCGACTTCAATTTTGCACTGGATTCCTGATGTGTGCTCGAATTCGCTCAACTGTAGCAATTGTACGTAGACCTCTTCCTTCTTTGGCTCGATGTCGTCGACTTTGCATTCTTCTATGTCCAATAGTGAGAGCGTAGTGATATTTAAACCGCGGCCTCCACAGTCGTACCCTATTAGCCCATTAGAGGTTAGGGCTAACAGTGCGATTGCAGTTAGTATGCTTGCGTAGGCCTTCATTCTGTCGTGGTTGGCTGGTTACTGGCCCGTCCTCCGTCGGGGTGTCCGAGATATAATCATCTTCGGAGTGGGGGTATTCCGGGGTAGGGGCTTGATGTGGCGAGGGTTTTAGCTTATCCATATGTACAATTCTAAACCTATTATTACTTATAGCTAACTTAACATTATGGTTTTTTAGGATTTGTATAATTTTATAGGGGCCTGTATATTGGTCGGATAGTTTCCCCTTTTTGGGTTCTTTTAATAGATATACGTTATCTCCTACCTTAAATTCCTTTACATTTAGTTTCCTATCGTAATATTTCTTAGATCTAATCTTAGCTTCTATTAAATTTTCGCGCGCGTTATCTTGTACGTCGCGGATTCTAGAGAACAATTCTCGAAGATAATGCGAGTATGTTTCGTTTTCTTCATTCTCTAGTGGCGGATCGTTGGAGGGGACACGCGCTATTTTGCCGAATATAAGTTCGTGCGGAGTGTATCGCGTGCCTTCGTGTACACTAGTGTTATATGAGAACGTAGCTAACTTCAAAAATTGATCCCATTCGCGGTTTTTATTAACATATTGTTTAAGGTATTCCCATAGTACATGGTGGGATCTTTCAATCGAACCATTCGATTGCGGTCTATAAGCTGTAGTTTTATATTGCTTAATTCTAAACTTACGTGCTATATGTGACCCTTGGTCAGTTAACCAAGCTATAGGAGCGCCGTATATACATATGAATTCGTTAGTGAGTGCATCGGCTACGTCGGTTGCGGATGCGTGCTTCAATGGAATGGCTAGTGAATACTTAGTTAAAAGGTCCTGTATGGTAAGAATGTATGTATTTCCTAAAGAAGTTGTAGGAAGAGGTCCCATTATATCCATTGAGATTTTATCAAATGCTGTGCCTGGCGTATCTGTAAGCACCATTGGTTGTTTAGTTTTTACTCTTACTAATTTTTTCAGTTGACAATCTTTACATTTACGAATATATTCACAGACGTCTTCCTTCATCTTTGGCCAGGAGTATCGTTCTTTTAGTCGGTTATACGTTTTGGTTACTCCTTTATGGCCTCCTATCGCTGAGCTGTGGTTATTTTTTATAATTCTTTCTCTATCTGCAGGGAGTGGAATTTCGATCTTGTTTGCGCATACGAATATCTTAAGATTAGTGTCGCTTAATGTACGCTGCAGCAATGAATATATGATATTCCAGGTAATGCTATCTACATTGTCTTGACATATCGAGATTGACTGTAGGTCCAATTCTGTAACTACGTCCTTTAGTGAGCGTAGCGTTTCTTTGATAATTTCTATTTCAGTGGCGGCTGAGACTCTTTCTTTAGCGATAAGTGATATTAAGTGTCTGTTACCGTTGCAATTAACTTTTGTTCTGCCCAACGTGGCGTCTTTAATTACGGGTAGTATGTTATTATCATGCAACATTTGAGCTCCTCGTCCCAGCGGTACGCCTTGTTGCGTAGCAAATATAACAAGATTGTCTTTTCTGGTTATAAAGTTATCTGGAATAGTTATTATTTTGAATCTCGCGTTCGGTTCTCGTAATTCAAAGGGGGTTCTAGGGTTATCGAAGATTTGATTCTCTTCGTCTGAACTGGAGCTATCGTCAGTCTCGATTTCTTTGTCGGATTCATTTTCTGCGGTACCATCAACGTTATTTCTTGTTGATGAATTTACATTTGTTGGTATGGGAGAATCGACATTTGTTGGGGCTTGTGTTTTCTTATGTTGATTAGTCGAAAATAGTGATTCGTCGGAGTCGGATGTGTTTACAAGCGGGAGAATTTGTTCGATAACAGGGTTTCTAGATAACGCGTCGGCGTTAGCATTTATTTTACCTGCTTTGTATTCTACTTTATATTCGTACTCTAGTAATTTTAGACGCCATCGGACTAAACGCGATGATGGGTCCTTTACTGAGTGTAGCCATACTAAAGGCTTATGATCGGTTACTAACTGGAATTGTCGGCCATATAGGTATGGTCTGAAATAATTTACACTATATACTATTGCTAACAGTTCTTTCTCAATGGTAGAGTAGTTTATTTCTGCTTTATTCAATAGTCTCGATGTGTAGGCTATAGGAAGATCCTTCCCTATAGTGCCCTGGCTAAGTATTCCTCCAACCACATATCCGGATGCGTCGGTAGTTACAATGAACGGTTTAGTGAAGTCTGGGTATTGCAAAATCGGTTCATTACAAAGCGCATTGCGGAGCTGCGTGAAAGCCGACTCTTGTTCCTCTTTCCAGACGAATGATTCCTCTTTCTTTAGCAGATTCGTGAGAGGTTGTGCTATCTTGGAGAAGTTAGGTATAAACCTTCGATAGTAGCCCGCGAGTCCTAAGAATTGTTTTATGTTTCTCGCGTGTTTGGGTCTAGGGAAATCTCCGACCGCTGTTATTTTCTTGGGATCGGGTTTTACTCCGGCTTCACTTATTACATGGCCCAGGTATGTGACTTCTTTGCGGAGGAATTCGCATTTGTCGGGCTGGAGGCGCAGTCCTGCCCTTCTGAGTCGTTCCGCTAGTTTGTGGAATTTGATTTCGTGTTCTCGCAACGAACTGGAATACAATACTATATCGTCGAGATACACGAAGAGTTCGGCACCTTGAAGTCCCGACAGTACCTGGTCCATGAGCCTTTGGAAGGTCGCGGGGGCATTTTTGAGCCCGAATGGCATTCGTTTAAATTCATAATGCCCATACGGAGTGGAAAACGCGGTTTTATGTGTGTGGGATTCGTTCATCTTTATCTGGTGAAAACCCGATGCCAAGTCAAACACACTAAAGTATTTCGCGCTCCCCAGCTGATCGAGGATCTCTACTATGTTTGGTAAGGGGTAAGCGTCCCCGACTGTTTTTTCGTTCAGTGCTCGGTAATCTATTACCATTCGCCAACGCTTGTTACCTTGTGAGTCCGGTTTTTTGGGCACGATCCACAAGGGGGAGTTATATAGTGACATAGATGGTTGGATTACATCATTCTCAATGAGTTCTTGCACTTGTTTGTTAATCTCCTCCTTGTGCATCGGCGGATATCTGTATTGTTTTGTGTGTACCGGAAGTTCGTCGGTCGTTGGGATGGTGTGTGTGGTGACGTTAGTAGAGTGTAGTTTGTCGGTAGGAAGGCGAAACAGGTCATTGTAAGTGTGTATTAGGTTATGTACGTGTTTCGTTTCTTCCGTGTTTAGATGATCGAGTCGCAGTAGTGTCTTAATCTCGTCGGGACGGGATGTGTTTTCTTAGCGAAGGTCTTCTCATGCCCTAAGGTTGGGAGAGCGGCTTCGGAGGTTTTATGACTCTTGGTCGAGGGATGAGATTTGGAGAGAGTGCTTTTACGACTCTTAGAAGGGAGCGGTGAGCCCTCATGGTCTCGAGGATAGGATGTGGAGAGTTTTTCTATCTCTTGAAGACTTATTCTAGGTAAGTTGAACTTGAGATCCTTATCGCTTGTATTGACGGCTTTTATGTAGGCTATGCCGTTGCGGTTGGTGACGATGGCGTCTCCTAAGTAGATGTCATCGTTTACGTGGATCCGTGATATATACCCTACGCTAACGTTGGTATCGCTAACACGGAGCGGTAGTGTAGTTCGCGATCTTGCTGGGATCGTGAACGTTTGTTCGGCGTTGAAAGGGATTGAGGCCCCTTGCCAAATGATGCAGCGTTTGACGTAGTCTATTTTTGACGCGTCTTGTAAGAATTCGGAACCTAAGATTCCGTCTTGCGAGATTGGAAAATCGTCGGTGACGACGTGGAGTTTGATTTGGTGACCGAGGTATTTTATGCTAATAGTCCCGAGCGTTTTGATTTTATCGTTCGTGATTCCGCTAAGGAAGATCGTCGAACTTTTATCAATGTCGTTGCTGGGGAGTATTTGTCCTTGTTTAACAAGATTAGGCGCTGCACCTGTGTCTATCATAAAGCATGTCTCGGTCGATAATCCACCTGCGGCTATGGTGACCGCGGGCGCATGTGAAAAATCGTTCGGAGTTAACATTGCGATTCGCGTGTTTCCGGATCGTGTTCCGTGCTTATCGCTCTTATCGGGCGGTTCGTTTGAGAAGAGGCCCCTTGGTGAGGTGTACCCGACCTTCCCGCGGGGCTCGGTGCGTTTCCCGACTCATTTTTTTGCACGTTATTATTATATTCACGTTTTCTGCATTCTTCTATCTCGTGCCCGTTGTTTTTGCAATAGCGGCACCATTTATTACGACGGTCGTTGTAACGAGTAGGCGCATTAGTGTTTGTGTTAGTATTATTGTAATTTTAGCGTCTATCGCCATATGTTGGGCGTTCGTCGGAGAATCTCACCGGATCGTTACGCGTATTGTTCGGATAGCGTTCCCGAAAATAATTTTCGTTACGCGGAGGCGTATTAGCGTATCCTCGACGCGTATGTTCGTTTCGCGGTGGTTCGGGTTCGCGGCGGTCACGTGTTTTATATCGATCGCGGTCTATTTCTTCCCGTTTTGCGAGTTCTTTCGCTCTCGCGAACGCCTCAGACGGGACGGAGTATAATCGTCTGTCCATCTGCAATCTGTACTGCAGAGGGAGTCCTTCGCAGAAAGATCGTGCCGTGAGCTCGTCGATTCTTAGGGCTGTCTCATTATCTATGCGTCCCATTGCGCGGCGTTCGGCGTCTAAAATCGCGGATCGTAGATCTTTGACGCGGCTGATGTAATCTAACATGTGCTCTTGGGGTTTTAAGTATACGATACTAAGTTCTCCCCTATATTGATCGATCGTTTTCGCGGGCCCGAATGCGTTATTTAATAGGTCGATCAGTTGTGTGATGCTTTCGCAGGGCTCCCCCTCGACGGCGCTATAGGCACGCCCGCTAAGCTTATTAAGTAAGAGTTTGGTGAGGTTGCGTTCGGATGTCGGGGGAATTATTTCTTTCGCGCGTTGGCATGCCCGTGTAAATTGCCTTAACGGTATATTATAACCGTCGAAAGTAGGCACGGTTTCGGTCGCTTCGCGAAAGGAGACCTTGGGGGACTGGGGTCGTCCGGAAGGTAACTCGGAATGCCCGGCGGAGTCGTCGAGCGATAGTAGAGGTTGGCCCGAGAGTCTGATAGACGGACTGGGCTCTCGCCGCAGCCGATTCACCTCATTGCGTAATATTTCGATTTCCGCGAGGAGATCGTTTTTGAGGGAATTCATATCCTCAGGGATGGTGCCCTGGGGTTGGCTCTTTCCCGGATTCCTTTCCATATTTTCGCGGAGCGTTTCGATTTCGCGTTCTCGTTTATCTGCTCTTTTCCGTTGCTCTTCGAGGAGTGCGGCCTCCTCTCTTAGGCTGATTTCTTTGGTTTTCGCGAGAGCTTCCCTAGTTCTAATACGATTTTGAGCTTCGATAATTTCGGCTTCCTTTTGCTTTAATTTTGCTTGTATATCCGCGAGCTGTGCTTCAGTTAATTCCTTTCCCGCGAATTCCTTTTCAACCGATTCTTCCTTATCTCCCTGTCTTCCGCGCGTCCCGACCATAGCTCGGAAATTTCAGTATCCCACCGCTGTCACCAGTTTTGTTACGTCCGGGGGTGCAGTTGCGGCGTAAATTTTACGAAATTTAAATCGCGACCTACGAACTCGAACTGCGGAGCGGACTACGTCGTATTTCGGAATTACTCCGGGGATACCCACGACGACAGGTATTTCCTTTATGGTCACGGTTGCGTTTTGGGAGAAAGGGAGCGTTTCGTATAGGTTCGATTACCGACGAATCAGTCCATGTATCCGCGGAATCGTTCGAGTGAATCGTTGACGGAGTGGAAAATAGTGATTACTGTATTACCATCCGAGTCGATACGGTAGGGTTCTTCACCACGGCGGTACAGAAGGTAAGCTCGTTGGCAATGATAACAAGGGTGGTCGATGTCACGTGTTTTCGACAGTCGGTAAAAATTGCAGACTGAGCAAACGACTCCGGTCGGTACGTCGCCGATAACGAGGAGATGCTTAGCGCAAGTTAACCACTCAGATTGCACGCCAATAGGTAAACGCATACGGCAATCCGTACAGAGAGCGGCACTTGTTTCCCTATTAATAAAACCGATTATTCGTTGGCAATACGGGAGGTTATTTAGGGTTTCTTCAATAGTTTCTTCCTCGGAATCATCCTCGGGGAAGAGCAAAGTGGTGGGGATGTCCAAGTGTGACGGTATTATTGGACACATAGGAGTTAATTGTTTAAACTAATGTTAGTTAAAATAAATAATTGCCATGAGGTCGATTTGAATGTTCTAACACGTTCACGAAGTTTCTAGATATTCTGGAAAGATTTAGAATTTTCCAAAGGGTTGACTGTAGGATACCTACTGCAGTTTTATGAGGGCCATAAACTGACCCTTGATAAAAAAAAAGGTTTCGCACGATTTCTCTTTTTGGGAGATGAGAAAATTTAAGGCGCGCAGAGAATATTCTGGAAACCACGTGGTAAGCTAATATTTCTAAAATTGCAAGAGAATTTATTAGTTATTATTGTTAAGTGATTCAAAAATGCGTAGACGTAGTTTCCGAAATAGATTCTTGTATTTTGCGGGTTCCCGGGCAGAAGGGAGGTTCGTGTTGTAAAGAAATATCTTGAGCACCTACCTTATTTAATTTCCAAGGAGTGGACAATGACTGGATGGCGATGATCCGGGGTACCCGCGTTGTAGAGGGTGTACAGGATGCCAGACCTTTCTGCAGATACCTTATACGGCGTGGATCGTTGTCCGGGACAACCGCATGTCGTTCAATGGCACCTTGGAATTCTTGATTTCGATCGCGTGCAATTGCGTAGGCCACTCCCGTAATTTAACGTCCGCGTGATTATTATTATTATTAATGCTAAAAGGCACGGAGTCGCCGAACAATCTATCGTATTCCGCGTCGTTATGATAGTCGATTCCAATGAAATTAGAGAGACCACGTGTTGATTCAGTGCGATGTAGTCGTGCTGTTATACGCCGTAGTTGATTCTTTCTTCCTGCACGGCGTGTTTTAGGCATTATAAAATTTAAACATTCTGAACGTCGTTTCGCTTCTGCAATAACTAACGTGCGGCGGTCCTCACTGTTCGTTGTTGCTTTCGGCGAGAGATTATGAGCGGTTCGTCCTCTCTGAATAATCACTACGAGGTTCAAGAAATATTTCTATGTTATAGAATAGTAATTTGTTAGGAATGGATTATTTGACGCGTGTTTTAGGCATTGTAAAATTTAAACGTTCTGAACGTCGTTTCGCTTCTGCAATAATTAACGTGTGGCGGTCCTCACTGTTTGTTGTTGCTTTCGGCGAGAGATTATGAGCGGTTCGTCCTCTCTGAATAATCACTACGAGGTTCAGAAAATATTTCTATGTTATAGAATAATAATTTGTTAGGAATGGATTATTCGGCGTGTGCAGGCGAGAGAATTCGAGATGCGTTGTAGAAATAATATAGGCTTGGAGATACACGAGGTTGGAACTAATTTAGAATGAATTTAGAATATATATATATAATACTTTTATTCTAGTATAACACTACGAGTAATACAAAGTATCTAAGTTAAATTTTAGAGTTAGAATCTTAGAGTTTAAAGTTAGAATTAGAGTCTTAGAATTAGAATTAGAATCTTAGAGTTAGAATTTGAATTTTAGAATTCGGAGAGAGTCTTAAAGGTGACTGCTCTGCTTGACGGCGCGATTAGAACTGAGCTCCTCTGGGCTCGCTCTGAGGTCCTTCGGTTTTCGGCAGCTCGATTGCGGCGGCCGAGAGTGGGGGAACTCTCTAGAGTAGGGAGTTGCCGTGGTAGGGAAGTTCCCAGGTGCTGCGGAGCGCCGCGCTCAGGCACTAGGCGGAGTTAGATGTCATGGCCGGCATTGGCGCGCATTTCGAACGGTGTTATAAGAACTTAGAATTATTTTGCATAAGAGTGAAAAAATTTAAGTAGCCGGACGTGACAACATTCGATATATTTGTACCTGTAAAGGTACCTTTACAGGACAAACAAAACAGAAAGCAATACAAACGTCTGCAGACGGTAACAAAACAGCGTTTACAGAATTAAAATTTCTCATAAAATGACATAATTAGCTGTAACATCAATTTTAAAAATTCTGTATAATTACACCTGTATAGATACGAACAAAATGGAAAGCGGTACAAACGTCTGCAGGCAATTACAAAATAGCACCCGTATGCAGAATTGAAATATCTCAAAAATGATTGTATAGATACGAACAAAATGGAAAGCGGTACAAACGTCTGCAGGCAATTACAAAACAGCACCCGTATACAAAATTGAAATATCCCAAAAATGACATTATTAGCTCTAATATCAATTTTGAACATTCGATATATTTGTACCTGTAAGGGTTCAAACAAAACAGAAAGCAATACAAACGTCTGCAGACGGTAACAAAACAGCATCCGTTTACAGAATTAAAATATCTTAAAAAATGACACTATTAGCTGTAACATCAATTTTTAAAACTCTGTGTATTTACACCTGTACGGGTACAAACAAAACGGAAAGCAATATAAACGTCTGCAGACGGTAACAAAACAGCGTTTACAGAATTAAAATTTCTCAAAAAATGACATTATTAGCTGTAACATCAACTTAAAAAATTCTGTATAATTACACCTGTATAGTTACGAACAAAATGGAAAGCGGTACAAACGTCTGCAGGCAATTACAAAACAGCACCCGTATACAAAATTGAAATATCCCAAAAATGACATTTTTAGCTCTAATATCAATTTTGAACATTCGGTATATTTACACCTGTAAGGGTATAAAAAAAACAGAAAGTAATACAAACGTCAGCAGACGGTAACAAAACAGGGTTTACAGAATTAAAATTTCTCATAAAATGACATTATTAGCTATAACATCAATTTTAAAAATTCTGTATAATTACACCTGTATAGATACGAACAAAATGGAAAGCGGTACAAACGTCTGCAGGCAATTACAAAACAGCACCCGTATGCAGAATTGAAATATCCCAAAAATGACATTATTAGTGGCACTGTCCGCACTTAGCACCCTTCGCAAAACCTTGCAAAAAAGCGGTACAAACGTCTGCAGGCAATTACAAAACAGCACCCGTATACAAAATTGAAATATCCCAAAAATGACATTATTAGCTCTAATATCAATTTTGAACATTCGGTATATTTACACCTGTAAGGGTATAAAGAAAACAGAAAGCAATACAAACGTCAGCAGACGGTAACAAAACAGCGTTTACAGAATTAAAATTTCTCATAAAATGACATTATTAGCTATAACATCAATTTTAAAAATTCTGTATAATTACACCTGTATAGATACGAACAAAATGGAAAGCGGTACAAACGTCTGCAGGCAATTACAAAATAGCACCCGTATGCAGAATTGAAATATCCCAAAAATGACATTATTAGCTCTAATATCAATTTTGAACATTCGGTATATTTACACTTGTAAGGGTACAAACAAAACGGAAAGCAATACAAACATCTGCAGACGGTAACAAAACAGCGTTTACAAAATTAAAATTTCTCATAAAATGACATTATTAGCTATAACATCAATTTTAAAAATTCTGTATATTTACACCTATAAAGATACAAAGAAAACGGATAGCGGTACAAACATCTGCAGGCAATTAAAACAGCACCCGTATACAAAATTGAAATATCCCAAAAATGATATTAGCTCTAATATCAATTTTGAACATTCGGTATATTTACACCTGTAAGGGTATAAACAAAACAGAAAGCAATACAAACGTCTGCAGACGGTAACAAAACAGCGTTTACAGAATTAAAATTTCTCATAAAATGACATAATTAACTGTAACATCAATTTTAAAAATTCTGTATAATTACACCTGTATAGATACGAACAAAATGGAAAGCGGTACAAACGTCTGCAGGCAATTACAAAATAGCACCCGTATGCAGAATTGAAATATCCCAAAAATGACATTATTAGCTCTAATATCAATTTTGAACATTCGATATATTTACACTTGTAAGGGTACAAACAAAACGGAAAGCAATACAAACGTCTGCAGACGGTAACAAAACAGCGTTTACAGAATTAAAATTTCTCATAAAATGACATTATTAGCTGTAACATCAATTTTTAAAACTCGGTGTATTTACATCTGTAGGGGTACAAACGAAACGGAAAGCGGTACAAACGTCTGCAGGCAATTATAAAACGGCACCCGTATACAAAATTGAAATATCCCAAAAATGACATTATTAGCTCTAATATCAATGTTGAACATTCGGTATATTTACACCTGTAAGGGTATAAAGAAAACAGAAAGCAATACAAACGTCAGCAGACGGTAACAAAACAGCCTTTACAGAATTAAAATTTCTTCATTATTAGCTGTAACATCAATTAACAAAATTCGATATATTTACACCTGTATAGATACGAACAAAATGGAAAGCGGTACAAATGTCTGCAGGCAATTACAAAATAACACCCGTATGCAGAATTGAAATATCTCAAAAATGACATTATTAGCTCTAATATCAATTTTGAACATTCGATATATTTGTACCTGTAAAGGTACCTTTACAGGTACAAACGAAACACAAAGCAATACAAACGTCTGCAGACGGTAACAAAACAGCATTTATAGAATTAAAATTTCTCATAAAATGACATTATTAGCTATAACATCAATTTTAAAAATTCTGTATAATTACACTTGTATAGATACGAAAAAATGGAAAGCGGTACAAACGTCTGCAGGCAATTACAAAACAGCACCCGTATACAAAATTGAAATATCCCAAAAATAACATTATTAGCTCTAATATCAATTTTGAACATTCGGTATATTTACATCTGTAGTGATACAAATGAAACGGAAAGCGGTACAAACGTCTGCAGGCAATTACAAAACGGCACCCGTATAGAAAATTGAAATATCCCAAAAATGACATTATTAGCTCTAATATCAATTTTGAACATTCGGTATATTTACACCTGTAAGGGTATAAAGAAAACAGAAAGCAATACAAACGTCAGCAGACGGTAACAAAACAGCGTTTACAGAATTAAAATTTCTTCATTATTAGCTGTAACATCAATTAACAAAATTCGATATATTTACACCTGTATAGATACGAACAAAATGGAAAGCGGTACAAACGTCTGCAGGCAATTACAAAATAACACCCGTATGCAGAATTGAAATATCTCAAAAATGACATTATTAGCTCTAATATCAATTTTGAACATTCGATATATTTGTACCTGTAAAGGTACCTTTACAGGTACAAACGAAACACAAAGCAATACAAACGTCTGCAGACGGTAACAAAACAGCATTTATAGAATTAAAATTTCTCATAAAATGACATTATTAGCTATAACATCAATTTTAAAAATTCTGTATAATTACACTTGTATAGATACGAACAAAATGGAAAGCGGTACAAACGTCTGCAGGCAATTACAAAACAGCACCCGTATACAAAATTGAAATATCCCAAAAATGACATTATTAGCTCTAATATCAATTTTGAACATTCGGTATATTTACATCTGTAGTGATACAAATGAAACGGAAAGCGGTACAAACGTCTGCAGGCAATTACAAAACAGCACTTGTTTACAGAATTAAAATTTCTCAAAAAATGACATTATTAGCTGTAACATCAATTAACAAAATTCGATATATTTACACCTGTATAGATACGAACAAAATGGAAAGCGGTACAAACGTCTGCAGGCAATACAAAATAGCACCCGTATGCAGAATTGAAATATCTCAAAAATGACTGTATAGATACGAACAAAATGGAAAGCGGTACAAACGTCTGCAGTCAATTACAAAACAGCACCCATATACAAAATTGAAACATCCCAAAAATGACATTATTAGCTCTAATATTAATTTTGAACATTCGATATATTTGTACCTGTAAAGGTACCTTTACAGGTATAAACGAAACAGAAAGCAATACAAACGTCTGCAGACGGTAACAAAACAGCTACAGAATTAAAATTTCTCAAAAAATGACATTATTAGCTGTAACATCAAATTAAAAAATTCTGTATAATTACACCTGTATAGTTACGAACAAAATGGAAAGCGGTACAAACGTCTGCAGGCAATTACAAAACAGCACCCGTATACAAAATTGAAATATCCCAAAAATGACATTATTAACTCTAATATCAATTTTGAACATTCGGTGTATTTATACCTGTAGGGGTACAAACAAAACGGAAAGTAATACAAACGTCTGCAGACGGTAACAAAACGGCGTTTACAGAATTAAAATTTCTCAAAAAATGACATTATTAGCTGTAACATCAATTAACAAAATTCGATATATTTACACCTGTATAGATACGAACAAAATGGAAAGCGGTACAAATGTCTGCAGGCAATTACAAAATAGTACCCGTATGCAGAATTGAAATATCTCAAAAATGACTGTATAGATACGAACAAAATGGAAAGCCGTACAAACGTCTGCAGTCAATTACAAAACAGCACCCGTATACAAAATTGAAATATCCCAAAAATGACATTATTAGCTCTAATATCAATTTTGAACATTCGATGTATTTATACCTGTAGGGATACAAACAAAACGGAAAGCAATACAAACGTCTGCAGACGGTAACAAAACGGCGTTTACAGAATTAAAATTTCTCAAAAAATGACATTATTAGCTGTAACATCAACTTAAAAAATTCTGTATAATTACACCTGTATAGTTACGAACAAAATGGAAAGCGATACAAACGTCTGCAGGCAATTACAAAATAACACCCGTATGCAGAATTGAAATATCTCAAAAATGACTGTATAGATACGAAAATGGAAAGCGGTACAAGTGTCTGCAGTCAATTACAAAACAGCACCCGTATACAAAATTGAAACATCCCAAAAATGACATTATTAGCTCTAATATCAATTTTGAACATTCGATATATTTGTACCTGTAAAGGTACCTTTACAGGTACAAACGAAACAGAAAGCAATACAAACGTCTGCAGACGGTAACAAAACAGCGTTTACAGAATTAAAATTTCTCAAAAAATGACATTATTAGCTGTAACATCAACTTAAAAAATTCTGTATAATTACACCTGTATAGTTACGAACAAAATGGAAAGCGGTACAAACGTCTGCAGGCAATTACAAAACAGCACCCGTATACAAAATTGAAATATCCCAAAAATGACATTATTAGCTCTAATATCAATTTTGAACATTCGGTGTATTTATACCTGTAGGGGTACAAACAAAACGGAAAGTAATATAAACGTCTGCAGACGGTAACAAAACGGCGTTTACAGAATTAAAATTTCTCAAAAAATGACATTATTAGCTGTAACATCAATTAACAAAATTCGATATATTTACACCTGTATAGATACGAACAAAATGGAAAGCGGTACAAACGTCTGCAGTCAATTACAAAACAGCACCCGTATACAAAATTGAAACATCCCAAAAATGACATTATTAGCTCTAATATCAATTTTGAACATTCAATATATTTGTACCTGTAAAGGTACCTTTACAGGTACAAACGAAACAGAAAGCAATACAAACGTCTGCAGATGGTAACAAAACAGCGTTTACAGAATTAAAATTTCTCATAAAATGACATTATTAGCTATAACATCGATTTTAAAAATTCTGTATAATTACACCTGTATAGATACGAACAAAATGGAACGCGGTGCAAACGTCTGCAGGCAATTACAAAACAGCACCCGTATACAAAATTGAAATATCCCAAAAATGACATTATTAGCTCTAATATCAATTTTGAACATTCGGTATATTTACACCTGTAAGGGTATAAAGAAAACAGAAAGCAATACAAACGTCAGCAGACGGTAACAAAACAGCGTTTACAGAATTAAAATTTCTTCATTATTAGCTGTAACATCAATTAACAAAATTCGATATATTTACACCTGTATAGATACGAACAAAATGGAAAGCGGTACAAACGTCTGCAGGCAATTACAAAATAATACCCGTATGCAGAATTGAAATATCTCAAAAATGACTGTATAGATACGAACAAAATGGAAAGCGGTACAAGCGTCTGCAGTCAATTACAAAACAGCACCCGTATACAAAATTGAAACATCCCAAAAATGACATTATTAGCTCTAATATCAATTTTGAACATTCGATATATTTGTACCTGTAAAGGTACCTTTACAGGTACAAACGAAACAGAAAGCAATACAAACGTCTGCAGACGGTAATAAAACAGCGTTTACAGAATTAAAATTTCTCATAAAATGACATTATTAGCTATAACATCAATTTTAAAAATTCTGTATAATTACACCTGTATAGATACGAACAAAATGGAAAGCGGTACAAACGTCTGCAGGCAATTACAAAACAGCACCCGTATACAAAATTGAAATATCCCAAAAATGACATTATTAGCTCTAATATCAATTTTGAACATTCGGTATATTTACACCTCTAAGGGTATAAAGAAAACAGAAAGCAATACAAACGTCAGCAGACGGTAACAAAACAGCGTTTACAGAATTAAAATTTCTTCATTATTAGCTGTAACATCAATTAACAAAATTCGATATATTTACACCTGTATAGATACGAACAAAATGGAAAGCGGTACAAACGTCTGCAGGCAATTACAAAATAATACCCGTATGCAGAATTGAAATATCTCAAAAATGACTGTATAGATACGAACAAAATGGAAAGCAGTACAAGCGTCTGCAGTCAATTACAAAACAGCACCCGTATACAAAATTGAAACATCCCAAAAATGACATTATTAGCTCTAATATCAATTTTGAACATTCGATATATTTGTACCTGTAAAGGTATCTTTACAGGTACAAACGAAACAGAAAGCAATACAAACGTCTGCAGACGGTAACAAAACAGCGTTTACAGAATTAAAATTTCTCAAAAAATGACATTATTAGCTGTAACATCAACTTAAAAAATTCTGTATAATTACATCTGTATGGTTACGAACAAAATGGAAAGCGGTACAAACGTCTGCAGGCAATTACAAAACAGCACCCGTATACAAAATTGAAATATCCCAAAAATGACATTATTAGCTCTAATATCAATTTTGAACATTCGGTGTATTTATACCTGTAGGGGTACAAACAAAACGGAAAGTAATACAAACGTCTGCAGACGGTAACAAAACGGCGTTTACAGAATTAAAATTTCTCAAAAAATGACATTATTAGCTGTAACATCAATTAACAAAATTCGATATATTTACACCTGTATAGATACGAACAAAATGGAAAGCGGTACAAACGTCTGCAGGCAATTACAAAATAGCACCCGTATGCAGAATTGAAATATCTCAAAAATGACTGTATAGATACGAACAAAATGGAAAGCCGTACAAACATCTGCAGTCAATTACAAAACAGCACCCGTATACAAAATTGAAATATCCCAAAAATGACATTATTAGCTCTAATATCAATTTTGAACATTCGATGTATTTATACCTGTAGGGGTACAAACAAAACGGAAAGCAATACAAACGTCTGCAGACGGTAACAAAACGGCGTTTACAGAATTAAAATTTCTCAAAAAATGACATTATTAGCTGCAACATCAACTTAAAAAATTCTGTACAATTACACCTGTATAGTTACGAACAAAATGGAAAGCGGTACAAACGTCTGCAGGCAATTACAAAATAGCACCCGTATGCAGAATTGAAATATCTCAAAAATGACTGTATAGATACGAACAAAAGGGAAAGCCGTACAAACGTCTGCAGTCAATTACAAAACAGCACCCGTATACAAAATTGAAATATCCCAAAAATGACATTATTAGCTCTAATATCAATTTTGAACATTCGATGTATTTATACCTGTAGGGGTACAAACAAAACGGAAAGCAATACAAACGTCTGCAGACGGTAACAAAACGGCGTTTACAGAATTAAAATTTCTCAAAAAATGACATTATTAGCTGTAACATCAACTTAAAAAATTCTGTATAATTACACCTGTATAGTTACGAACAAAATGAAAAGCGGTACAAACGTCTGCAGTCAATTACAAAACAGCACCCGTATACAAAATTGAAACATCCCAAAAATGACATTATTAGCTCTAATATCAATTTTGAACATTCGATATATTTGTACCTGTAAAGGTACCTTTACAGGTACAAACGAAACAGAAAGCAATACAAACGTCTGCAGACGATAACAAAACAGCGTTTACAGAATTAAAATTTCTCATAAAATGACATTATTAGCTATAACATCAATTTTAAAAATTCTGTATAATTACACCTGTATAGATACGAACAAAATGGAAAGCGGTACAAACGTCTGCAGGCAATTACAAAACAGCACCCGTATGCAGAATTGAAATATCCCAAAAATGACATTATTAGCTCTAATATCAATTTTGAACATTTAGTATATTTACACCTGTAAGGGTATAAAGAAAATAGAAAGCAATACAAACGTCAGCAGACGGTAACAAAACAGCGTTTACAGAATTAAAATTTCTTCATTATTAGCTGTAACATCAATAAGTTCGATATATTTACACCTGTATAGATACGAACAAAATGGAAAGCGGTACAAACGTCTGCAGGCAATTACAAAATAGCACCCGTAAGCAGAATTGATATATCTCAAAAATGACTGTATAGATACGAACAAAATGGAAAGCGGTACAAGCGTCTGCAGTCAATTACAAAACAGCACCCGTATACAAAATTGAAACATCCCAAAAATGACATTATTAGCTCTAATATCAATTTTGAACATTCGATGTATTTGTACCTGTAAAGGTACCTTTACAGGTACAAACGAAATAGAAAGCAATATAAACGTCTGCAGACGGTAACAAAACAGCGTTTACAGAATTAAAATTTCTCATAAAATGACATTATTAGCTATAACATCAATTTTAAAAATTCTGTATAATTACGCCTGTATAGATACGAACAAAATGGAAAGCGGTACAAACGTCTGCAGGCAATTACAAAACAGCACCCGTATACAAAATTGAAACATCCCAAAAATGACATTATTAGCTCTAATATCAATTTTGAACATTCGATATATTTGTACCTGTAAAGGTACCTTTACAGGTACAAACGAAACAGAAAGCAATACAAACGTCTGCAGACGGTAACAAAACAGCACCCGTATACAAAATTGAAATATCCCAAAAATGACATTATTAGCTCTAATATCAATTTTGAACATTCGGTATATTTACACCTGTAGTGGTACAAATTAAACGGAAAGCGGTACAAACGTCTGCAGGCAATTATAAAACGGCACCCGTATAGAAAATTGAAATATCCCAAAAATGACATTATTAGCTCTAATATCAATTTTGAACATTCGATATATTTGTACCTGTAAAGGTACCTTTACAGGTACAAACGAAACAGAAAGCAATACAAACGTCTGCAGACGGTAACAAAACAGCATCCGTATACAAAATTGAAATATCCCAAAAATAACATTATTAGCTCTAATATCAATTTTAAAAATTCTGTATAATTACACATGTATAGATACGAACAAAATGGAAAGCGGTACAAACGTCTGCAGGCAATTACAAAACAGCACCCGTATACAAAATTGAAACATCCCAAAAATGACATTATTAGCTCTAATATCAATTTTGAACATTCGATATATTTGTACCTGTAAAGGTACCTTTACAGGTACAAACGAAACAGAAAGCAATACAAACGTCTGCAGACGGTAACAAAACAGCACCCGTATACAAAATTGAAATATCCCAAAAATGACATTATTAGCTCTAATATCAATTTTGAACATTCAGTATATTTACACCTGTAGGGGTACAAACGAAACGGAAAGCGTCACAAACGTCTGCAGGCAATTACAAAACAGCACCCGTATACAAAATTGAAATATCCCAAAAATGACATTATTAGCTCTAATATCAATTTTGAACATTCGATATATTTGTACCTGTAAAGGTACCTTTACAGGTACAAACGAAACAGAAAGCAATACAAACGTCTGCAGACGGTAACAAAACAGCACCCGTATACAGAATTAAAATTTCTCATAAAATGACGTTATTAGCTATAACATCAATTTTAAAAATTCTGTATAATTACACCTGTATAGATACGAACAAAATGGAAAGCGGTACAAACGTCTGCAGGCAATTACAAAATAGCACCCGTATGCAGAATTGAAATATCCCAAAAATGACATTATTAGCTCTAATATCAATTTTGAAAATTCGGTATATTTACACTTGTAAGGGTACAAACAAAACGGAAAGCAATACAAACGTCAGCAGACGGTAATAAAACAGCGTTTACAGAATTAAAATTTCTCATAAAATGACATTATTAGCTATAACATCAATTTTAAAAATTCTGTATAATTACACCTGTATAGATACGAACAAAACGGAAAGCGGTACAAACGTCTGCAGGCAATTATAATACGGCACCCGTATAGAAAATTGAAATATCCCAAAAATGACATTATTAGCTCTAATATCAATTTTGAACAATCGGTATATTTACACCTGTAAGGGTACAAATAAAATGGAAAGCAATACAAACGTCTGCATACGATAACAAAACAGCACTTGTTTACAGAATTAAAATTTCTCAAAAAATGACATTATTAGCTGTAACATCAATTAACAAAATTCGATATATTTACACCTATAGATACGAACAAAATGGAAAGCGGTACAAACGTCTGCAGGCAATTACAAAATAGCACCCGTATGCAGAATTGAAGTATCCCAAAAATGACATTATTAGTGGCACTGTCCGCACTTAGCACCCTTCGCAAAACCTTGCAAAAAAGCGGTACAAAAATGACATTATTAGCTCTAATATCAATTTTGAACATTCGGTATATTTACACCTGTAAGGGTATAAAGAAAACAGAAAGCAATACAAACGTCAGCAGACGGTAACAAAACAGCGTTTACAGATTTAAAATTTCTTCATTATTAGCTGTAACATCAATTAACAAAATTCGATATATTTACACCTGTATAGATACGAACAAAATGGAAAGCGGTACAAACGTCTGCAGGCAATTACAAAATAATACCCGTATGCAGAATTGAAATATCTCAAAAATGACTGTATAGATACGAACAAAATGGAAAGCGGTACAAGCGTCTGCAGTCAATTACAAAACAGCACCCGTATACAAAATTGAAACATCCCAAAAATGACATTATTAGCTCTAATATCAATTTTGAACATTCGATATATTTGTACCTGTAAAGGTACGTTTACAGGTACAAACGAAACAGAAAGCAATACAAACGTCTGCAGACGGTAACAAAACAGCGTTTACAGAATTAAAATTTCTCATAAAATGACATTATTAGCTATAACATCAATTTTATAAATTCTGTATAATTACACCTGTATAGATACGAACAAAATGGAAAGCGGTACAAACGTCTGCAGGCAATTACAAAACAGCACCCGTATACAAAATTGAATTATCCCAAAAATGACATTATTAGCTCTAATATCAATTTTGAACATTCGGTATATTTACATCTGTAGTGGTACAAATGAAATGGAAAGCGGTACAAACGTCTGCAAGCAATTACAAAACGGCACCCGTATAGAAAATTGAAATATCCCAAAAATGACATTATTAGCTCTAATATCAATTTTGAACATTCGGTATATTTACACCTGTAAGGGTGCAAACAAGACGGAAAGCAATACAAACGTCTCCAGACGGTAACAAAACAGCGTTTACAGAATTAAAATTTCTCAAAAAATGACATTATTAGCTGTAACATCAACTTAAAAAATTCTGTATAATTACACCTGTATAGATACGAACAAAACGGAAAGCGATACAAACGTCTGCAGGCAATTATAATACGGCACCCGTATAGAAAATTGAAATATCCCAAAAATGACATTATTAGCTCTAATATCAATTTTGAACAATCGGTATATTTACACCTGTAAGGGTACAAATAAAATGGAAAGCAATACAAACGTCTGCATACGATAACAAAACAGCACTTGTTTACAGAATTAAAATTTCTCAAAAAATGACATTATTAGCTGTAACATCAATTAACAAAATTCGATATATTTACACCTATAGATACGAACAAAATGGAAAGCGGTACAAACGTCTGCAGGCAATTACAAAATAGCACCCGTATGCAGAATTGAAGTATCCCAAAAATGACATTATTAGTGGCACTGTCCGCACTTAGCACCCTTCGCAAAACCTTGCAAAAAAGCGGTACAAAAATGACATTATTAGCTCTAATATCAATTTTGAACATTCGGTATATTTACACCTGTAAGGGTATAAAGAAAACAGAAAGCAATACAAACGTCAGCAGACGGTAACAAAACAGCGTTTACAGATTTAAAATTTCTTCATTATTAGCTGTAACATCAATTAACAAAATTCGATATATTTACACCTGTATAGATACGAACAAAATGGAAAGCGGTACAAACGTCTGCAGGCAATTACAAAATAATACCCGTATGCAGAATTGAAATATCTCAAAAATGACTGTATAGATACGAACAAAATGGAAAGCGGTACAAGCGTCTGCAGTCAATTACAAAACAGCACCCGTATACAAAATTGAAACATCCCAAAAATGACATTATTAGCTCTAATATCAATTTTGAACATTCGATATATTTGTACCTGTAAAGGTACGTTTACAGGTACAAACGAAACAGAAAGCAATACAAACGTCTGCAGACGGTAACAAAACAGCGTTTACAGAATTAAAATTTCTCATAAAATGACATTATTAGCTATAACATCAATTTTATAAATTCTGTATAATTACACCTGTATAGATACGAACAAAATGGAAAGCGGTACAAACGTCTGCAGGCAATTACAAAACAGCACCCGTATACAAAATTGAATTATCCCAAAAATGACATTATTAGCTCTAATATCAATTTTGAACATTCGGTATATTTACATCTGTAGTGGTACAAATGAAATGGAAAGCGGTACAAACGTCTGCAGGCAATTACAAAACGGCACCCGTATAGAAAATTGAAATATCCCAAAAATGACATTATTAGCTCTAATATCAATTTTGAACATTCGGTATATTTACACCTGTAAGGGTGCAAACAAGACGGAAAGCAATACAAACGTCTGCAGACGGTAACAAAACAGCGTTTACAGAATTAAAATTTCTCAAAAAATGACATTATTAGCTGTAACATCAACTTAAAAAATTCTGTATAATTACATCTGTATAGTTACGAACAAAATGGAAAGCGGTACAAACGTCTGCAGGCAATTACAAAACAGCACCCGTATACAAAATTGAAATATCCCAAAAATGACATTATTAGCTCTAATATCAATTTTGAACATTCGGTGTATTTATACCTGTAGGGGTACAAACAAAACGGAAAGTAATACAAACGTCTGCAGACGGTAACAAAACGGCGTTTACAGAATTAAAATTTCTCAAAAAATGACATTATTAGCTGTAACATCAATTAACAAAATTCGATATATTTACACCTGTATAGATACGAACAAAATGGAAAGCGGTACAAACGTCTGCAGGCAATTACAAAATAGCACCCGTATGCAGAATTGAAGTATCCCAAAAATGACATTATTAGTGGCACTGTCCGCACTTAGCACCCTTCGCAAAACCTTGCAAAAAAGCGGTACAAAAATGACATTATTAGCTCTAATATCAATTTTGAATTCGGTATATTTACACCTGTAAGGGTATAAAGAAAACAGAAAGCAATACAAACGTCAGCAGACGGTAACAAAACAGCGTTTACAGATTTAAAATTTCTTCATTATTAGCTGTAACATCAATTAACAAAATTCGATATATTTACACCTGTATAGATACGAACAAAATGGAAAGCGGTACAAACGTCTGCAGGCAATTACAAAATAATACCCGTATGCAGAATTGAAATATCTCAAAAATGACTGTATAGATACGAACAAAATGGAAAGCGGTACAAGCGTCTGCAGTCAATTACAAAACAGCACCCGTATACAAAATTGAAACATCCCAAAAATGACATTATTAGCTCTAATATCAATTTTGAACATTCGATATATTTGTACCTGTAAAGGTACGTTTACAGGTACAAACGAAACAGAAAGCAATACAAACGTCTGCAGACGGTAACAAAACAGCGTTTACAGAATTAAAATTTCTCATAAAATGACATTATTAGCTATAACATCAATTTTATAAATTCTGTATAATTACACCTGTATAGATACGAACAAAATGGAAAGCGGTACAAACGTCTGCAGGCAATTACAAAACAGCACCCGTATACAAAATTGAATTATCCCAAAAATGACATTATTAGCTCTAATATCAATTTTGAACATTCGGTATATTTACATCTGTATTGGTACAAATGAAATGGAAAGCGGTACAAACGTCTGCAAGCAATTACAAAACGGCACCCGTATAGAAAATTGAAATATCCCAAAAATGACATTATTAGCTCTAATATCAATTTTGAACATTCGGTATATTTACACCTGTAAGGGTGCAAACAAGACGGAAAGCAATACAAACGTCTGCAGACGGTAACAAAACAGCGTTTACAGAATTAAAATTTCTCAAAAAATGACATTATTAGCTGTAACATCAACTTAAAAAATTCTGTATAATTACATCTGTATAGTTACGAACAAAATGGAAAGCGGTACAAACGTCTGCAGGCAATTACAAAACAGCACCCGTATACAAAATTGAAATATCCCAAAAATGACATTATTAGCTCTAATATCAATTTTGAACATTCGGTGTATTTATATCTGTAGGGGTACAAACAAAACGGAAAGTAATACAAACGTCTGCAGACGGTAACAAAACGGCGTTTACAGAATTAAAATTTCTCAAAAAATGACATTATTAGCTGTAACATCAATTAACAAAATTCGATATATTTACACCTGTATAGATACGAACAAAATGGAAAGCGGTACAAACGTCTGCAGGCAATTACAAAATAGCACCCGTATGCAGAATTGAAATATCTCAAAAATGACTGTATAGATACGAACAAAATGGAAAGCCGTACAAACGTCTGCAGTCAATTACAAAACAGCACCCGTATACAAAATTGAAACATCCCAAAAATGACATTATTAGCTCTAATATCAATTTTGAACATTCGATATATTTACACCTGTAAGGGTATAAAGAAAATAGAAAACAAACGTCAGCAGACGGTAACAAAACAGCGTTTACAGAATTAAAATTTCTTCATTATTAGCTGTAACATCAATAAGTTCGATATATTTACACCTGTATAGATACGAACAAAATGGAAAGCGGTACAAACGTCTGCAGGCAATTACAAAATAGCACCCGTAAGCAGAATTGATATATCTCAAAAATGACTGTATAGATACGAACAAAATGGAAAGCGGTACAAGCGTCTGCAGTCAATTACAAAACGGCACCCGTATACAAAATTAAAACATCCCAAAAATGACATTATTAGCTCTAATATCAATTTTGAACATTCGATGTATTTGTACCTGTAAAGGTACCTTTACAGGTACAAACGAAATAGAAAGCAATACAAACGTCTGCAGACGGTAACAAAACAGCGTTTACAGAATTAAAATTTCTCATAAAATGACATTATTAGCTATAACATCAATTTTAAAAATTCTGTATAATTACGCCTGTATAGATACGAACAAAATGGAAAGCGGTACAAACGTCTGCAGGCAATTACAAAACAGCACCCGTATACAAAATTGAAACATCCCAAAAATGACATTATTAGCTCTAATATCAATTTTGAACATTCGATATATTTGTACCTGTAAAGGTACCTTTACAGGTACAAACGAAACAGAAAGCAATATAAACGTCTGCAGACGGTAACAAAACAGCACCCGTATACAAAATTGAAATATCCCAAAAATGACATTATTAGCTCTAATATCAATTTTGAACATTCGGTATATTTACACCTGTAGTGGTACAAATTAAACGGAAAGCAATACAAACGTCTGCAGACGGTAACAAAACAGCACCCGTATACAAAATTGAAATATCCCAAAAATGACATTATTAGCTCTAATATCAATTTTGAACATTCGGTATATTTACACCTGTAGGGGTACAAACGAAACGGAAAGCGTCACAAACGTCTGCAGGCAATTACAAAACAGCACCCGTATACAAAATTGAAATATCCCAAAAATGACATTATTAGCTCTAATATCAATTTTGAACATTCGGTATATTTACACCTGTAGGGGTACAAACGAAACGGAAAGCGTCACAAACATCTGCAGGCAATTACAAAACAGCACCCGTATACAAAATTGAAATATCCCAAAAATGACATTATTAGCTCTAATATAAATTTTGAACATTCGGTATATTTACACCTGTAAGGGTATAAAGAAAACAGAAAGCAATACAAACGTCAGCAGACGGTAACAAAACAGCGTTTACAGATTTAAAATTTCTTCATTATTAGCTGTAACATCAATTAACAAAATTCGATATATTTACACCTGTATAAATACGAACACAATGGAAAGCGGTACAAACGTCTGCAGGCAATTACAAAATAATACCCGTATGCAGAATTGAAATATCTCAAAAATGACTGTATAGATACGAACAAAATGGAAAGCGGTACAAACGTCTGCAGGCAATTACAAAACAGCACCCGTATACAAAATTGAAATATCCCAAAAATGACATTATTAGCTCTAATATCAATTTTGAACATTCGGTGTATTTATACCTGTAGGGGTACAAACAAAACGGAAAGTAATACAAACGTCTGCAGACGGTAACAAAACGGCGTTTACAGAATTAAAATTTCTCAAAAAATGACATTATTAGCTGTAACATCAATTAACAAAATTCGATATATTTACACCTGTATAGATACGAACAAAATGGAAAGCGGTACAAACGTCTGCAGGCAATTACAAAATAGCACCCGTATGCAGAATTGAAATATCTCAAAAATGACTGTATAGATACGAACAAAATGGAAAGCCGTACAAACGTCTGCAGTCAATTACAAAACAGCACCCGTATACAAAATTGAAATATCCCAAAAATGACATTATTAGCTCTAATATCAATTTTGAACATTCGATGTATTTATACCTGTAGGGGTACAAACAAAACGGAAAGCAATACAAACGTCTGCAGACGGTAACAAAACAGCGTTTGCAGAATTAAAATTTCTCAAAAAATGACATTATTAGCTGTAACATCAACTTAAAAAATTCTGTATAATTACACCTGTATAGTTACGAACAAAATGGAACGCGGTGCAAACGTCTGCAGGCAATTACAAAACAGCACCCGTATACAAAATTGAACCATCCCAAAAATGACATTATTAGCTCTAATATCAATTTTGAACATTCGATATATTTGTACCTGTAAAGGTACCTTTACAGGTACAAACGAAACAGAAAGCAATACAAACGTCTGCAGACGGTAACAAAACAGCACCCGTATACAAAATTGAAATATCCCAAAAATGACATTATTAGCTCTAATATCAATTTTGAACATTCGGTATATTTACACCTGTAGTGGTACAAATTAAACGGAAAGCGGTACAAACGTCTGCAGGCAATTATAAAACGGCACCCGTATAGAAAATTGAAATATCCCAAAAATGACATTATTAGCTCTAATATCAATTTTGAACATTCGATATATTTGTACCTGTAAAGGTACCTTTACAGGTACAAACGAAACAGAAAGCAATACAAACGTCTGCAGACGGTAACAAAACAGCACCCGTATACAAAATTGAAATATCCCAAAAATAACATTATTAGCTCTAATATCAATTTTAAAAATTCTGTATAATTACACATGTATAGATACGAACAAAATGGAAAGCGGTTCAAACGTCTGCAGGCAATTACAAAACAGCACCCGTATACAAAATTGAAACATCCCAAAAATGACATTATTAGCTCTAATATCAATTTTGAACATTCGATATATTTGTACCTCTAAAGGTACCTTTACAGGTACAAACGAAACAGAAAGCAATACAAACGTCTGCAGACGGTAACAAAACAGCATCCGTATACAAAATTGAAATATCCCAAAAATGACATTATTAGCTCTAATATAAATTTTGAACATTCGGTATATTTACACCTGTAAGGGTATAAAGAAAACAAAAAGCAATACAAACGTCAGCAGACGGTAACAAGCGTTTACAGAATTAAAATTTCTCATAAAATGACATTATTAGCTATAACATCAATTTTAAAAATTCTGTATAATTACACCTGCATAGATACGAACAAAATGGAAAGCGGTACAAACGTCTGCAGGCAATTACAAAATAGCACCCGTATGCAGAATTGAAATATCCCAAAAATGACATTATTAGCTCTAATATCAATTTTGAACATTCGATATATTTACACCTGTAGGGGTACAAACGAAACGGAAAGCGTCACAAACATCTGCAGGCAATTACAAAACAGCACCCGTATACAAAATTGAAATATCCCAAAAATGACATTATTAGCTCTAATATAAATTTTGAACATTCGGTATATTTACACCTGTAAGGGTATAAAGAAAACAGAAAGCAATACAAACGTCAGCAGACGGTAACAAAACAGCGTTTACGTTAGATTTAAAATTTCTTCATTATTAGCTGTAACATCAATTAACAAAATTCGATATATTTACACCTGTATAAATACGAACAAAATGGAAAGCGGTACAAACGTCTGCAGGCAATTACAAAATAATACCCGTATGCAGAATTGAAATATCTCAAAAATGACTGTATAGATACGAACAAAATGGAAAGCGGTACAAACGTCTACAGGCAATTACAAAACAGCACCCGTATACAAAATTGAAATATCCCAAAAATGACATTATTAGCTCTAATATCAATTTTGAACATTCGGTGTATTTATACCTGTAGGGGTACAAACAAAACGGAAAGTAATACAAACGTCTGCAGACGGTAACAAAACGGCGTTTACAGAATTAAAATTTCTCAAAAAATGACATTATTAGCTGTAACATCAATTAACAAAATTCGATATATTTACACCTGTATAGATACGAACAAAATGGAAAGCGGTACAAACGTCTGCAGGCAATTACAAAATAGCACCCGTATGCAGAATTGAAATATCTCAAAAATGACTGTATAGATACGAACAAAATGGAAAGCCGTACAAACGTCTGCAGTCAATTACAAAACAGCACCCGTATACAAAATTGAAATATCCCAAAAATGACATTATTAGCTCTAATATCAATTTTGAACATTCGATGTATTTATACCTGTAGGGGTACAAACAAAACGGAAAGCAATACAAACGTCTGCAGACGGTAACAAAACAGCGTTTACAGAATTAAAATTTCTCAAAAAATGACATTATTAGCTGTAACATCAACTTAAAAAATTCTGTATAATTACACCTGTATAGTTACGAACAAAATGGAAAGCGGTACAAACGTCTGCAGTCAATTACAAAACAGCACCCGTATACAAAATTGAACCATCCCAAAAATGACATTATTAGCTCTAATATCAATTTTGAACATTCGATATATTTGTACCTGTAAAGGTACCTTTACAGGTACAAACGAAACAGAAAGCAATACAAACGTCTGCAGACGGTAACAAAACAGCGTTTACAGAATTAAAATTTCTCATAAAATGACATTATTAGCTATAACATCGATTTTAAAAATTCTGTATAATTACACCTGTATAGATACGAACAAAATGGAACGCGATGCAAACGTCTGCAGGCAATTACAAAACAGCACCCATATACAAAATTGAAATATCCCAAAAATGACATTATTAGCTCTAATATCAATTTTGAACATTCGATATATTTGTACCTGTAAAGGTACCTTTACAGGTACAAACGAAACAGAAAGCAATACAAACCTCTGCAGACGGTAACAAAACAGCACCCGTATACAAAATTGAAATATCCCAAAAATGACATTATTAGCTCTAATATCAATTTTGAACATTCGGTATATTTACACCTGTAGTGGTACAAATTAAACGGAAAGCGGTACAAACGTCTGCAGGCAATTATAAAACGGCACCCGTATAGAAAATTGAAATATCCCAAAAATGACATTATTAGCTCTAATATCAATTTTGAACATTCGATATATTTGTACCTGTAAAGGTACCTTTACAGGTACAAACGAAACAGAAAGCAATACAAACGTCTGCAGACGGTAACAAAACAGCACCCGCATACAAAATTGAAATATCCCAAAAATAACATTATTAGCTCTAATATCAATTTTAAAGATTCTGTATAATTACACATGTATAGATACGAACAAAATGGAAAGCGGTACAAACGTCTGCAGGCAATTACAAAACAGCACCCGTATACAAAATTGAAACATCCCAAAAATGACATTATTAGCTCTAATATCAATTTTGAACATTGGATATATTTGTACCTGTAAAGGTACCTTTACAGGTACAAACGAAACAGAAAGCAATACAAACGTCTGCAGACGGTAACAAAACAGCACCCGTATACAAAATTGAAATATCCCAAAAATGACATTATTAGCTCTAATATCAATTTTGAACATTCGGTATATTTACACCTGTAGGGGTACAAACGAAACGGAAAGCGTCACAAACGTCTGCAGGCAATTACAAAACAGCACCCATATACAAAATTGAAATATCCCAAAAATGACATTATTAGCTCTAATATAAACTTTGAACATTCGGTATATTTACACCTGTAAGGGTATAAAGAAAACAAAAAGCAATACAAACGTCAGCAGACGGTAACAAGCGTTTACAGAATTAAAATTTCTCATAAAATGACATTATTAGCTATAACATCAATTTTAAAAATTCTGTATAATTACACCTGTATAGATACGAACAAAATGGAAAGCGGTACAAACGTCTGCAGGCAATTACAAAACAGCACCCGTATACAAAATTGAAACATCCCAAAAATGACATTATTAGCTCTAATATCAATTTTGAACATTCGATATATTTGTACCTGTAAAGGTACCTTTACAGAAAGCAATACAGAAAGCAATACAAACGTCTGCAGATGGTAACAAAACAGCACCCGTATACAAAATTGAAATATCCCAAAAATGACATTATTAGCTCTAATATCAATTTTGAACATTCGGTATATTTACACCTGTAGGGGTACAAACGAAACGGAAAGCGTCACAAACGTCTGCAGGCAATTACAAAACAGCACCCGTATACAAAATTGAAATATCCCAAAAATGACATTATTAGCTCTAATATAAATTTTGAACATTCGGTATATTTACACCTGTAAGGGTATAAAGAAAACAAAAAGCAATACAAACGTCAGCAGACGGTAACAAGCGTTTACAGAATTAAAATTTCTCATAAAATGACATTATTAGCTATAACATCAATTTTAAAAATTCTGTATAATTACACCTGTATAGATACGAACAAAATGGAAAGCGGTACAAACGTCTGCAGGCAATTACAAAACAGCACCCGTATACAAAATTGAATTATCCCAAAAATGACATTATTAGCTCTAATATCAATTTTGAACATTCGGTATATTTACACCTGTAAGGGTGCAAACAAGACGGAAAGCAATACAAACGTCTGCAGACGGTAACAAAACAGCGTTTACAGAATAAAAATTTTTCAAAAAATGACATTATTAGCTGTAACATCAACTTAAAAAATTCTGTATAATTACACCTGTATAGTTACGAACAAAATGGAAAGCGGTACAAACGTCTGCAGGCAATTACAAAACAGCACCCGTATACAAAATTGAAATATCCCAAAAATGACATTATTAGCTCTAATATCAATTTTGAACATTCGGTGTATTTATACCTGTAGGGGTACAAACAAAACGGAAAGTAATACAAACGTCTGCAGACGGTAACAAAACGGCGTTTACAGAATTAAAATTTCTCAAAAAATGACATTATTAGCTGTATCATCAATTAACAAAATTCGATATATTTACACCTGTATAGATACGAACAAAATGGAACGCGGTGCAAACGTCTGCAGGCAATTACAAAACAGCACCCGTATACAAAATTGAAATATCCCAAAAATGACATTATTAGCTCTAATATCAATTTTGAACATTCGATATATTTGTACCTGTAAAGGTATCTTTACAGGTACAAACGAAACAGAAAGCAATACAAACGTCTGCAGACGGTAACAAAACAGCGTTTACAGAATTAAAATTTCTCAAAAAATGACATTATTAGCTGTAACATCAACTTAAAAAATTCTGTATAATTACACCTGTATGGTTACGAACAAAATGGAAAGCGGTACAAACATCTGCAGGCAATTACAAAACAGCACCCGTATACAAAATTGAAATATCCCAAAAATGATATTATTAGCTCTAATATCAATTTTGAACATTCGGTATATTTACACCTGTAAGGGTATAAAGAAAATAGAAAGCAATACAAACGTCAGCAGACGGTAACAAAACAGCGTTTACAGAATAAAAATTTCTTTATTATTAGCTGTAACATCAATTAACAAAATTCGATATATTTACGCCTGTATAGATACGAATAAAATGGAAAGCAGTACAAACGTCTGCAGGCAATTACAAAACAGCACCCGTATACAAAATTGAAACATCCCAAAAATGACATTATTAGCTCTAATATCAATTTTGAACATTCGATATGTTTGTACCTGTAAAGGTACCTTTACAGGTACAAACGAAACAGAAAGCAATACAAACGTCTGCAGACGGTAACAAAACAGCATTTACAGAATTAAAATTTCTCATAAAATGACATTATTAGCTATAACATCAATTTTAAAAATTCTGTATAATTACACCTGTATAGATACGAACAAAATGGAAAGCGGTACAAGCATCTGCAGTCAATTACAAAACAGCACCCGTATACAAAATTGAAACATCCCAAAAATGACATTATTAGCTGTAATATCAATTTTGAACATTCGATATATTTGTACCTGTAAAGATACCTTTACAGGTACAAACGAAACAGAAAGCAATACAAACGTCTGCAGACGGTAACAAAACAGCATTTACAGAATTAAAATTTCTCATAAAATGACATTATTAGCTATAACATCAATTTTAAAAATTCTGTATAATTACACCTGTATAGATACGAACAAAATGGAAAGCGGTACAAACGTCTGCAGGCAATTACAAAACAGCACCCGTATACAAAATTGAATTATCTCAAAAATGACATTACTAGCTCTAATATCAATTTTGAACATTCGGTATATTTACATCTGTAGTGGTACAAATGAAACGGAAAGCGGTACAAACGTCTGCAGGCAATTACAAAACGGCACCCGTATAGAAAATTGAAATATCCCAAAAATGACATTATTAGCTCTAATATCAATTTTGAACATTCGGTATATTTACACCTGTAAGGGTGCAAACAAGACGGAAAGCAATACAAACGTCTGCAGACGGTAACAAAACAGCGTTTACAGAATTAAAATTTCTCAAAAAATGACATTATTAGCTGTAACATCAACTTAAAAAATTCTGTATAATTACATCTGTATAGTTACGAACAAAATGGAAAGCGGTACAAACGTCTGCAGGCAATTACAAAACAGCACCCGTATACAAAATTGAAATATCCCAAAAATGACATTATTAGCTCTAATATCAATTTTGAACATTCGGTGTATTTATACCTGTAGGGGTACAAACAAAACGGAAAGTAATACAAACGTCTGCAGACGGTAACAAAACGGCGTTTACAGAATTAAAATTTCTCAAAAAATGACATTATTAGCTGTAACATCAATTAACAAAATTCGATATATTTACACCTGTATAGATACGAACAAAATGGAAAGCGGTACAAACGTCTACAGGCAATTACAAAATAGCACCCGTATGCAGAATTGAAATATCTCAAAAATGACTGTATAGATACGAACAAAATGGAAAGCGGTACAAACGTCTGCAGGCAATTACAAAACAGCACCCGTATACAAAATTGAAATATCCCAAAAATGACATTATTAGCTCTAATATCAATTTTGAACATTCGGTATATTTACACCTGTAAGGGTGCAAACAAGACGGAAAGCAATACAAACGTCTGCAGACGGTAACAAAACAGCGTTTACAGAATTAAAATTTCTCAAAAAATGACATTATTAGCTGTAACATCAACTTAAAAAATTCTGTATAATTACACCTGTATAGTTACGAACAAAATGGAAAGCGGTACAAACGTCTGCAGGCAATTACAAAACAGCACCCGTATACAAAATTGAAATATCCCAAAAATGACATTATTAGCTCTAATATCAATTTTGAACATTCGATGTATTTATACCTGTAGGGGTACAAACAAAACGGAAAGCAATACAAACATCTGCAGACGGTAACAAAACAGCGTTTACAGAATTAAAATTTCTCAAAAAATGACATTATTAGCTGTAACATCAACTTAAAAAATTCTGTATAATTACACCTGTATAGTTACGAACAAAATGAAAAGCGGTACAAACGTCCGCAGTCAATTACAAAACAGCACCCGTATACAAAATTGAACCATCCCAAAAATGACATTATTAGCTCTAATATCAATTTTGAACATTCGATATATTTGTACCTGTAAAGGTACCTTTACAGGTACAAACGAAACAAAAAGCAATACAAACGTCTGCAGACGGTAACAAAACAGCGTTTACAGAATTAAAATTTCTCATAAAATGACATTATTAGCTATAACATCGATTTTAAAAATTCTGCATAATTACACCTGTATAGATACGAACAAAATGGAACGCGGTGCAAACGTCTGCAGGCAATTACAAAACAGCACCCGTATACAAAATTGAAATATCCAAAAAATGACATTATTAGCTCTAATATCAATTTTGAACATTCGGTATATTTACACCTGTAGTGGTACAAATTAAACGGAAAGCGGTACAAACGTCTGCAGGCAATTATAAAACGGCACCCGTATAGAAAATTGAAATATCCCAAAAATGACATTATTAGCTCTAATATCAATATTGAACAATCGGTATATTTACACCTGTAAGGGAACAAACAAAATGGAAAGCAATACAAACGTCTGCATACAATAACAAAACAGCACTTGTTTACAGAATTAAAATTTCTCAAAAAATGACATTATTAGCTGTAACATCAATTAACAAAATTCGATATATTTACACCTGTATAGATACGAACAAAATGGAAAGCGGTACAAACGTCTGCAAGCAATTACAAAATAGCACCCGTATGCAGAATTGAAGTATCCCAAAAATGACATTATTAGTGGCACTGTCCGCACTTAGCACCCTTCACAAAACCTTGCAAAAAAGCGGTACAAAAATGACATTATTAGCTCTAATATCAATTTTGAACATTCGGTATATTTACACCTGTAAGGGTATAAAGAAAACAGAAAGCAATACAAACGTCAGCAGACGGTAACAAAACAGCGTTTACAGAATTAAAATTTCTTCATTATTAGCTGTAACATCAATTAACAAAATTCGATATATTTACACCTGTATAGATACGAACAAAATGGAAAGCGGTACAAACGTCTGCAGGCAATTACAAAATAATACCCGTATGCAGAATTAAAATATCTCAAAAATGACTGTATAGATACGAACAAAATGGAAAGCGGTACAAGCGTCTGCAGGCAATTACAAAACAGCACCCGTATACAAAATTGAAATATCCCAAAAATGACATTATTAGCTCTAATATCAATTTTGAACATTCGGTGTATTTATACCTGTAGGGGTACAAACAAAACGGAAAGCAATACAAACGTCTGCAGACGGTAACAAAACGGCGTTTACAGAATTAAAATTTCTCAAAAAATGACATTATTAGCTGTAACATCAACTTAAAAAATTCTGTATAATTACACCTGTATAGTTACGAACAAAATGGAAAGCGGTACAAACGTCTGCAGGCAATTACAAAATAGCATCCGTATGCAGAATTGAAATATCTCAAAAATGATTGTATAGATACGAACAAAATGGAAAGCCGTACAAACCTCTGCAGTCAATTACAAAACAGCACCCGTATACAAAATTGAAATATCCCAAAAATGACATTATTAGCTCTAATATCAATTTTGAACATTCGATGTATTTATACCTGTAGGGGTACAAACAAAACGGAAAGCAATACAAACGTCTGCAGACGGTAACAAAACGGCGTTTACAGAATTAAAATTTCTCAAAAAATGACATTATTAGCTGTAACATCAACTTAAAAAATTCTGTATAATTACACCTGTATAGTTACGAACAAAATGGAAAGCGGTACAAACTTCTGCAGTCAATTACAAAACAGCACCCGTATACAAAATTGAAACATCCCAAAAATGACATTATTAGCTCTAATATCAATTTTGAACATTCGATATATTTGTACCTGTAAAGGTACCTTTACAGGTACAAACGAAACAGAAAGCAATACAAACGTCTGCAGACGGTAACAAAACAGTGTTTACAGAATTAAAATTTCTCATAAAATGACATTATTAGCTATAACATCAATTTTAAAAATTCTGTATAATTACACCTGTATAGATACGAACAAAATGGAAAGCGGTACAAACGTCTGCAGGCAATTACAAAATAGCACCCGTATGCAGAATTGATATATCTCAAAAATGACTGTATAGATACAAACAAAATGGAAAGCGGTACAAGCGTCTGCAGTCAATTACAAAACAGCACCCGTATACAAAATTGAAACATCCCAAAAATGACATTATTAGCTCTAATATCAATTTTGAACATTCGATATATTTGTACCTGTAAAGGTACCTTTACAGGTACAAACGAAACAGAAAGCAATACAAACGTCTGCAGACGGTAACAAAACAGCACCCGTATACAAAATTGAAATATCCCAAAAATAACATTATTAGCTCTAATATCAATTTTAAAAATTCTGTATAATTACACATGTATAGATACGAACAAAATGGAAAGCGGTACAAACGTCTGCAGGCAATTACAAAACAGCACCCGTATACAAAATTGAAACATCCCAAAAATGACATTTTTAGCTCTAATATCAATTTTGAACATTCGGTATATTTACACCTGTAAGGGTATAAAGAAAACAGAAAGCAATACAAACGTCTGCAGACGGTAACAAAACAGCTTTTACAGAATTAAAATTTCTCATAAAATGACATTATTAGCTATAACATCAATTTTAAAAATTCTGTATAATTACACCTGTATAGATACGAACAAAATGGAAAGCAATATAAACGTCTGCAGGCAATTACAAAACAGCACCCGTATACAAAATTGAAATATCCCAAAAATGACATTATTAGCTCTAATATCAATTTTGAACATTCGGTATATTTACACCTGTAGTGGTACAAATTAAACGGAAAGCGGTACAAACGTCTGCAGGCAATTATAAAACGGCACCCGTATAGAAAATTGAAATATCCCAAAAATGACATTATTAGCTCTAATATCAATTTTGAACATTCGATATATTTGTACCTGTAAAGGTACCTTTACAGGTACAAACGAAACAGAAAGCAATACAAACGTCTACAGACGGTAACAAAACAGCGTTTACAGAATTAAAATTTCTCATAAAATGATATTATTAGCTGTAACATCAATTTTTAAAACTCGGTGTATTTACACCTGTAGGGGTACAAACGAAACGGAAAGCGGTACAAACGTCTGCAGGCAATTACAAAACGGCACCCGTATACAAAATTGAAATATCCCAAAAATGACATTATTAGCTCTCATATCAATTTTGAACATTCGGTATATTTACACCTGTAAGGGTATAAAGAAAACAGAAAGCAATACAAACGTCAGCAGACGGTAACAAAACAGCGTTTACAGAATTAAAATTTCTCATAAAATGACATTATTAGCTATAATCAATTTTAAAAATTCTGTATAATTACACTGTATAGATACGAACAAAATGGAAAGCGGTACAAACATCTGCAGGCAATTACAAAACAGCACCCGTATGCAGAATTGAAATATCCCAAAAATGACATTATTAGTGGCACTGTCCGCACCCTTCGCAAAACCTTGCAAAAAAGCGGTACAAAAATGACATTATTAGCTCTAATATCAATTTTGAACAATCGATATATTTACACCTGTAAGGGTATAAAGAAAACAGAAAGCAATACAAACGTCTGCAGACGGTAACAAAACAGCGTTTACAAAATTAAAATTTCTCAAAAAATGACATTATTAGCTGTAACATCAACTTAAAAAATTCTGTATAATTACACCTGTATAGTTACGAACAAAATGGAAAGCGGTACAAACGTCTGCAGGCAATTACAAAACAGCACCCGTATACAAAATTGAAATATCCCAAAAATGACATTTTTAGCTCTAACATCAATTTTGAACATTCGGTATATTTACACCTGTAAGGGTATAAAGAAAACAGAAAGCAATACAAACGTCAGCAGACGGTAACAAAACAGCGTTTACAGAATTAAAATTTCTTCATTATTAGCTGTAACATCAATAAATTCGATATATTTATACCTGTATAGATATGAACAAAATGGAAAGCGGTACAAACGTCTGCAGGCAATTACAAAATAGCACCCGTATGCAGAATTGATATATCTCAAAAATGACTGTATAGATACGAACAAAATGAAAAGCGGTACAAACGTCTGCAGGCAATTACAAAACAGCACCCGTATACAAAATTGAAATATCCCAAAAATGACATTTTTAGCTCTAATATCAATTTTGAACATTCGGTATATTTACACCTGTAAGGGTATAAAGAAAACAGAAAGCAATACAAACGTCAGCAGACGGTAACAAGCGTTTACAGAATTAAAATTTCTCATAAAATGACATTATTAGCTATAACATCAATTTTAAAAATTCTGTATAATTACACCTGTATAGATACGAACAAAATGGAAAGCGGTACAAACGTCTGCAGACGATTACAAAACAACATTCGTTACAGAATAAAAATATCTTAAAAATGACACTATTAGCTGTAACATCAATTTTTAAAACTCGGTGTATTTATACCTGTAGGGGTACAAACAAAACGGAAAGCAATACAAACGTCTGCAGATGGTAACAAAACAGCGTTTATAGAATTAAAATTTCTCAAAAAATGACATTATTAGCTGTAACATCAACTTAAAAAATTCTGTATAATTACACCTGTATAGTTACGAACAAAATGGAAAGCGGTACAAACGTCTGCAGGCAATTACAAAACAGCACCCGTATACAAAATTGAAATATCCCAAAAATGACATTTTTAGCTCTAATATCAATTTTGAACATTCGGTATATTTACACCTGTAAGGGTATAAAGAAAACAGAAAGCAATACAAACGTCTGCAGACGGTAACAAAACAGCTTTTACAGAATTAAAATTTCTCATAAAATGACATTATTAGCTATAACATCAATTTTAAAAATTCTGTATAATTACACCTGTATAGATACGAACAAAATGGAAAGCAATACAAACGTCTGCAGGCAATTACAAAACAGCACCCGTATGCAGAATTGATATATCTCAAAAATGACTGTATAGATACAAACAAAATGGAAAGCGGTACAAGCGTCTGCAGTCAATTACAAAACAGCACCCGTATACAAAATTGAAACATCCCAAAAATGACATTATTAGCTCTAATATCAATTTTGAACATTCGATATATTTGTACCTGTAAAGGTACCTTTACAGGTACAAACGAAACAGAAAGCAATACAAACGTCTGCAGACGGTAACAAAACAGCACCCGTATACAAAATTGAAATATCCCAAAAATAACATTATTAGCTCTAATATCAATTTTAAAAATTCTGTATAATTACACATGTATAGATACGAACAAAATGGAAAGCGGTACAAACGTCTGCAGGCAATTACAAAACAGCACCCGTATACAAAATTGAAACATCCCAAAAATGACATTTTTAGCTCTAATATCAATTTTGAACATTCGGTATATTTACACCTGTAAGGGTATAAAGAAAACAGAAAGCAATACAAACGTCTGCAGACGGTAACAAAACAGCTTTTACAGAATTAAAATTTCTCATAAAATGACATTATTAGCTATAACATCAATTTTAAAAATTCTGTATAATTACACCTGTATAGATACGAACAAAATGGAAAGCAATATAAACGTCTGCAGGCAATTACAAAACAGCACCCGTATACAAAATTGAAATATCCCAAAAATGACATTATTAGCTCTAATATCAATTTTGAACATTCGGTATATTTACACCTGTAGTGGTACAAATTAAACGGAAAGCGGTACAAACGTCTGCAGGCAATTATAAAACGGCACCCGTATAGAAAATTGAAATATCCCAAAAATGACATTATTAGCTCTAATATCAATTTTGAACATTCGATATATTTGTACCTGTAAAGGTACCTTTACAGGTACAAACGAAACAGAAAGCAATACAAACGTCTGCAGACGGTAACAAAACAGCGTTTACAGAATTAAAATTTCTCATAAAATGATATTATTAGCTGTAACATCAATTTTTAAAACTCGGTGTATTTACACCTGTAGGGGTACAAACGAAACGGAAAGCGGTACAAACGTCTGCAGGCAATTACAAAACGGCACCCGTATACAAAATTGAAATATCCCAAAAATGACATTATTAGCTCTCATATCAATTTTGAACATTCGGTATATTTACACCTGTAAGGGTATAAAGAAAACAGAAAGCAATACAAACGTCAGCAGACGGTAACAAAACAGCGTTTACAGAATTAAAATTTCTCATAAAATGACATTATTAGCTATAATCAATTTTAAAAATTCTGTATAATTACACTGTATAGATACGAACAAAATGGAAAGCGGTACAAACATCTGCAGGCAATTACAAAACAGCACCCGTATGCAGAATTGAAATATCCCAAAAATGACATTATTAGTGGCACTGTCCGCACCCTTCGCAAAACCTTGCAAAAAAGCGGTACAAAAATGACATTATTAGCTCTAATATCAATTTTGAACAATCGATATATTTACACCTGTAAGGGTATAAAGAAAACAGAAAGCAATACAAATGTCTGCAGACGGTAACAAAACAGCGTTTACAAAATTAAAATTTCTCAAAAAATGACATTATTAGCTGTAACATCAACTTAAAAAATTCTGTATAATTACACCTGTATAGTTACGAACAAAATGGAAAGCGGTACAAACGTCTGCAGGCAATTACAAAACAGCACCCGTATACAAAATTGAAATATCCCAAAAATGACATTTTTAGCTCTAACATCAATTTTGAACATTCGGTATATTTACACCTGTAAGGGTATAAAGAAAACAGAAAGCAATACAAACGTCAGCAGACGGTAACAAAACAGCGTTTACAGAATTAAAATTTTTTCATTATTAGCTGTAACATCAATAAATTCGATATATTTATACCTGTATAGATATGAACAAAATGGAAAGCGGTACAAACGTCTGCAGGCAATTACAAAATAGCACCCGTATGCAGAATTGATATATCTCAAAAATGACTGTATAGATACGAACAAAATGAAAAGCGGTACAAACGTCTGCAGGCAATTACAAAACAGCACCCGTATACGAAATTGAAATATCCCAAAAATGACATTTTTAGCTCTAATATCAATTTTGAACATTCGGTATATTTACACCTGTAAGGGTATAAAGAAAACAGAAAGCAATACAAACGTCAGCAGACGGTAACAAGCGTTTACAGAATTAAAATTTCTCATAAAATGACATTATTAGCTATAACATCAATTTTAAAAATTCTGTATAATTACACCTGTATAGATACGAACAAAATGGAAAGCGGTACAAACGTCTGCAGACGATTACAAAACAACATTCGTTACAGAATAAAAATATCTTAAAAATGACACTATTAGCTGTAACATCAATTTTTAAAACTCGGTGTATTTATACCTGTAGGGGTACAAACAAAACGGAAAGCAATACAAACGTCTGCAGATGGTAACAAAACAGCGTTTATAGAATTAAAATTTCTCAAAAAATGACATTATTAGCTGTAACATCAACTTAAAAAATTCTGTATAATTACACCTGTATAGTTACGAACAAAATGGAAAGCGGTACAAACGTCTGCAGGCAATTACAAAACAGCACCCGTATACAAAATTGAAATATCCCAAAAATGACATTTTTAGCTCTAATATCAATTTTGAACATTCGGTATATTTACACCTGTAAGGGTATAAAGAAAACAGAAAGCAATACAAACGTCTGCAGACGGTAACAAAACAGCTTTTACAGAATTAAAATTTCTCATAAAATGACATTATTAGCTATAACATCAATTTTAAAAATTCTGTATAATTACACCTGTATAGATACGAACAAAATGGAAAGCAATACAAACGTCTGCAGGCAATTACAAAACAGCACCCGTATACAAAATTGAAATATCCCAAAAATGACATTATTAGCTCTAATATCAATTTTGAACATTCGGTATATTTACACCTGTAGTGGTACAAATTAAACGGAAAGCGGTACAAACGTCTGCAGGCAATTATAAAACGGCACCCGTATAGAAAATTGAAATATCCCAAAAATGACATTATTAGCTCTAATATCAATTTTGAACATTCGATATATTTGTACCTGTAAAGGTACCTTTACAGGTACAAACGAAACAGAAAGCAATACAAACGTCTGCAGACGGTAACAAAACAGCGTTTACAGAATTAAAATTTCTCATAAAATGACATTATTAGCTGTAACATCAATTTTTAAAACTCGGTGTATTTACACCTGTAGGGGTACAAACGAAACGGAAAGCGGTACAAACGTCTGCAGGCAATTACAAAACGGCACCCGTATATAAAATTGAAATATCCCAAAAATGACATTATTAGCTCTAATATCAATTTTGAACATTCGGTATATTTACACCTGTAAGGGTATAAAGAAAACAGAAAGCAATACAAACGTCAGCAGACGGTAACAAAACAGCGTTTACAGAATTAAAATTTCTCATAAAATGACATTATTAGCTATAATCAATTTTAAAAATTCTGTATAATTACACTGTATAGATACGAACAAAATGGAAAGCGGTACAAACATCTGCAGGCAATTACAAAACAGCACCCGTATGCAGAATTGAAATATCCCAAAAATGACATTATTAGTGGCACTGTCCGCACCCTTCGCAAAACCTTGCAAAAAAGCGGTACAAAAATGACATTATTAGCTCTAATATCAATTTTGAACAATCGGTATATTTACACCTGTAAGGGTATAAAGAAAACAGAAAGCAATACAAACGTCTGCAGACGGTAACAAAACAGCGTTTACAGAATTAAAATTTCTCAAAAAATGACATTATTAGCTGTAACATCAACTTAAAAAATTCTGTATAATTACACCTGTATAGTTACGAACAAAATGGAAAGCGGTACAAACGTCTGCAGGCAATTACAAAACAGCACCCGTATACAAAATTGAAATATCCCAAAAATGACATTTTTAGCTCTAACATCAATTTTGAACATTCGGTATATTTACACCTGTAAGGGTATAAAGAAAACAGAAAGCAATACAAACGTCAGCAGACGGTAATAAAACAGCGTTTACAGAATTAAAATTTCTTCATTATTAGCTGTAACATCAATAAATTCGATATATTTATACCTGTATAGATATGAACAAAATGGAAAGCGGTACAAACGTCTGCAGGCAATTACAAAATAGCACCCGTATGCAGAATTGATATATCTCAAAAATGACTGTATAGATACGAACAAAATGAAAAGCGGTACAAACGTCTGCAGGCAATTACAAAACAGCACCCGTATACAAAATTGAAATATCCCAAAAATGACATTATTAGCTCTAATATCAATTTTGAACATTCGGTATATTTACACCTGTAAGGGTATAAAGAAAACAGAAAGCAATACAAACGTCAGCAGACGGTAACAAGCGTTTACAGAATTAAAATTTCTCATAAAATGACATTATTAGCTATAACATCAATTTTAAATATTCTGTATAATTACACCTGTATAGATACGAACAAAATGGAAAGCGGTACAAACGTCTGCAGGCAATTACAAAACAGCACCCGTATGCAGAATTGAAATATCTCAAAAATGACTGTATAGATACGAACAAAATGGAAAGCGGTACAAGCGTCTGCAGTCAATTACAAAACAGCACCCGTATACAAAATTGAAACCCAAAAATGACATTATTAGCTCTAATATCAATTTTGAACATTCGATATATTTGTACGTGTAAAGGTACCTTTACAGGTACAAACGAAACAGAAAGCAATACAAACGTCAGCAGACTCATAAAATGACATTATTAGCTATAACATCAATTTTAAAAATTCTGTATAATTACACCTGTATAGATACGAACAAAATGGAAAGCGGTACAAACGTCTGCAGGCAATTACAAAATAGCACTTGTATGCAGAATTGAAATATCCCAAAAATGACATTATTAGCTCTAATATCAATTTTGAACATTCGGTGTATTTATACCTGTAGGGGTACAAACAAAACGGAAAGCAATACAAACGTCTGCAGACGGTAACAAAACGGCGTTTACAGAATTAAAATTTCTCAAAAAATGACATTATTAGCTGTAACATCAATTAACAAAATTCGATATATTTACACCTGTATAGATACGAACAAAATGGAAAGCGGTACAAACGTCTGCAGGCAATTACAAAATAGCACCCGTATGCAGAATTGAAATATCTCAAAAATGACTGTATAGATACGAACAAAATGGAAAGCGGTACAAGCGTCTGCAGTCAATTACAAAACAGCATCCGTATACAAAATTGAAACATCCCAAAAATGACATTATTAGCTCTAATATCAATTTTGAACATTCGATATATTTGTACCTGTAAAGATACCTTTACAGATACAAACGAAACAGAAAGCAATACAAACGTCTGCATACGGTAACAAAACAGCGTTTACAGAATTAAAATTTCTCATAAAATGACATTATTAGCTATAACATCAATTTTAAAAATTCTGTATAATTACACCTGTATAGATACGAACAAAATGGAAAGCGGTACAAACGTCTGCAGGCAATTACAAAATAGCACTTGTATGCAGAATTGAAATATCCCAAAAATGACATTATTAGCTCTAATATCAATTTTGAACATTCGGTGTATTTATACCTGTAGGGGTACAAACAAAACGGAAAGCAATACAAACGTCTGCAGACGGTAACAAAACGGCGTTTACAGAATTAAAATTTCTCAAAAAATGACATTATTAGCTGTAACATCAATTAACAAAATTCGATATATTTACACCTGTATAGATACGAACAAAATGGAAAGCGGTACAAACGTCTGCAGGCAATTACAAAATAGCACTTGTATGCAGAATTGAAATATCTCAAAAATGTCTGTATAGATACGAACAAAATGGAAAGCCGTACAAACGTCTGCAGTCAATTACAAAACAGTACACGTATACAAAATTGAAATATCCCAAAAATGACATTATTAGCTCTAATATCAATTTTGAACATTCGATGTATTTATACCTGTGAGGGTACAAACAAAATGGAAAGCAATACAAACGTCTGCAGACGGTAACAAAACGGCGTTTACAGAATTAAAATTTCTCAAAAAATGACATTATTAGCTGTAACATCAACTTAAAAAATTCTGTATAATTACACTTGTATAGTTATGAACAAAATGGAAAGCGGTACAAACGTCTGCAGGCAATTACAAAATAACACCCGAATGCAGAATTGAAATATCTCAAAAATGACTGTATAGATACGAACAAAATGGAAAGCGGTACAAGTGTCTGCAGTCAATTACAAAACAGCACCCGTATACAAAATTGAAACATCCCAAAAATGACATTATTAGCTCTAATATCAATTTTGAACATTCGATATATTTGTACCTGTAAAGGTACCTTTACAGGTACAAACGAAACAGAAAGCAATACAAACGTCTGCAGACGGTAACAAAACAGCGTTTATAGAATTAAAATTTCTCATAAAATGACATTATTAGCTATAATATCGATTTTAAAAATTCTGTATAATTACACATGTATAGATACGAACAAAATGGAAAGCGGTACAAACGTCTGCAGGCAATTACAAAACAGCACCCGTATGCAGAATTGAAATATCCCAAAAATGACATTATTAGTGGCACTGTCCGCACTTAGCACCCTTCGCAAAACCTTGCAAAAAAGCGGTACAAAAATGACATTATTAGCTCTAATATCAATTTTGAACATTCGGTATATTTACACCTGTAAGGGTATAAAGAAAACAGAAAGCAATACAAACGTCAGCAGACGGTAACAAAACAGCGTTTACAGAATTAAAATTTCTTCATTATTAGCTGTAACATCAATTAACAAAATTCGATATATTTACACCTGTATAGATACGAACAAAATGGAAAGCGGTACAAACGTCTGCAGGCAATTACAAAATAGCACCCGTATGCAGAATTGAAATATCTCAAAAATGACTGTATAGATACGAACAAAATGGAAAGCGGTACAAGTGTCTGCAGTCAATTACAAAATAGCACCCGTATACAAAATTGAAACATCCCAAAAATGACATTATTAGCTCTAATATCAATTTTGAATATTCGATATATTTGTACCTGTAAAGGTACCTTTACAGGTACAAACGAAACAGAAAGCAATACAAACGTCTGCAGACGGTAACAAAACAGCGTTTACAGAATTAAAATTTCTCATAAAATGACATTATTAGCTATAACATCAATTTTAAAAATTCTGTATAATTACACCTGTATAGATACGAACAAAATGGAAAGCGGTACAAACGTCTGCAGGCAATTACAAAATAGCACCCGTATGCAGAATTGATATATCTCAAAAATGACTGTATAGATACAAACAAAATGGAAAGCGGTACAAGCGTCTGCAGTCAATTACAAAACAGCACCCGTATACAAAATTGAAACATCCCAAAAATGACATTATTAGCTCTAATATCAATTTTGAACATTAGATGTATTTGTACCTGTAAAGGTACCTTTACAGGTACAAACGAAATAGAAAGCAATACAAACGTCTGCAGACGGTAACAAAACAGCGTTTACAGAATTAAAATTTCTCATAAAATGACATTATTAGCTATAACATCAATTAACAAAATTCGATATATTTACACCTGTATAGATACGAACAAAATGGAAAGCGGTACAAACGTCTGCAGTCAATTACAAAACAGCACCCGTATACAAAATTGAAACATCCCAAAAATGACATTTTTAGCTCTAATATCAATTTTGAACATTCGGTATATTTACACCTGTAAGGGTATAAAGAAAACAGAAAGCAATACAAACGTCAGCAGACGGTAACAAAACAGCGTTTACAGAATTAAAATTTCTTCATTATTAGCTGTAACATCAATAAATTCGATATATTTATACCTGTATAGATATGAACAAAATGGAAAGCGGTACAAACGTCTGCAGGCAATTACAAAATAGCACCCGTATGCAGAATTGATATATCTCAAAAATGACTGTATAGATACGAACAAAATGAAAAGCGGTACAAACGTCTGCAGGCAATTACAAAACAGCACCCGTATACAAAATTGAAATATCCCAAAAATGACATTTTTAACTCTAATATCAATTTTGAACATTCGGTATATTTACACCTATAAGGGTATAAAGAAAACAGAAAGCAATACAAACGTCAGCAGACGGTAACAAGCGTTTACAGAATTAAAATTTCTCATAAAATGACATTATTAGCTATAACATCAATTTTAAAAATTCTGTATAATTACACCTGTATAGATACGAACAAAATGGAAAGCGGTACAAACGTCTGCAGGCAATTACAAAACAGCACCCGTATGCAGAATTGAAATATCCCAAAAATGACATTATTAGTGGCACTGTCCGCACTTAGCACCCTTCGCAAAACCTTGCAAAAAAGCGGTACAAAAATGACATTATTAGCTCTAATATCAATTTTGAACATTCGGTATATTTACACCTGTAAGGGTATAAAGAAAACAGAAAGCAATACAAACGTCAGCAGACAGTAACAAAACAGCGTTTACAGAATTAAAATTTCTTCATTATTAGCTGTAACATTAATTAACAAAATTCGATATATTTACACCTGTATAGATACGAACAAAATGGAAAGCGGTACAAACGTCTGCAGGCAATTACAAAATAGCTCCCGTATGCAGAATTGAAATATCTCAAATATGACTGTATAGTTACGAACAAAATGGAAAGCGGTACAAACGTCTGCAGGCAATTACAAAACAGCACCCGTATACAAAATTGAAATATCCCAAAAATGACATTTTTAGCTCTAATATCAATTTTGAACATTCGGTATATTTACACATGTAAGGGTATAAAAAAAACAGAAAGCAATACAAACGTCAGCAGATGGTAACAAAACAGCGTTTACAAAATTAAAATTTCTCATAAAATGACATTATTAGCTATAACATCAATTTTAAAAATTCTGTATAATTACACCTGTATAGATACGAACAAAATGGAAAGCGGTACAAACGTCTGCAGGCAATTACAAAACAGCACCTGTATGCAGAATTGAAATATCTCAAAAATGACTGTATAGATACGAACAAAATGGAAAACGGTACAAGCGTCTGCAGTCAATTACAAAACAGCACCCGTATACAAAATTGAAACCCAAAAATGACATTATTAGCTCTAATATCAATTTTGAACATTCGATATATTTGTACGTGTAAAGGTACCTTTACAGGTACAAACGAAACAGAAAGCAATACAAACGTCAGCAGACGGTATCAAAACAGCGTTTACAGAATTAAAATTTCTCATAAAATGACATTATTAGCTATAACATCAATTTTAAAAATTCTGTATAATTACACCTGTATAGATACGAACAAAATGGAAAGCGGTACAAACGTCTGCAGGCAATTACAAAATAGCACTTGTATGCAGAATTGAAATATCCCAAAAATGACATTATTAGCTCTAATATCAATTTTGAACATTCGATATATTTGTACCTGTAAAGGTACCTTTACAGGTACAAACGAAACAGAAAGCAATACAAACGTCTGCAGACAGTAACAAAACAGCGTTTATAGAATTAAAATTTCTCATAAAATGACATTATTAGCTATAACATCGATTTTAAAAATTCTGTATAATTACACATGTATAGATACGAACAAAATGGAAAGCGGTACAAACGTCTGCAGGCAATTACAAAACAGCACCCGTATACAAAATTGAAACATCCCATAAATGACATTATTAGCTCTAATATCAATTTTGAACATTCGATATATTTGTACCTGTAAAGGTACCTTTACAGGTACAAATGAAACAGAAAGAAATACAAACGTCTGCAGACGGTAACAAAACAGCACCCGTATACAAAATTGAAATATCCCAAAAATGACATTATTAGCTCTAATATTAATTTTGAACATTCGGTATATTTACACCTGTAAGGGTATAAAGAAAACAAAAAGCAATACAAACGTCAGCAGACGGTAACAAGCGTTTACAGAATTAAAATTTCTCATAAAATGACATTATTAGCTATAACATCAATTTTAGAAATTCTGTATAATTACACCTGTATAGATACGAACAAAATGGAAAGCGGTACAAACGTCTGCAGGCAATTACAAAACAGCACCCGTATGCAGAATTGAAATATCCCAAAAATGACATTATTAGTGGCACTGTCCGCACTTAGCACCCTTCGCAAAACCTTGCAAAAAAGCGGTACAAAAATGACATTATTAGCTCTAATATCAATTTTGAACATTCGGTATATTTACACCTGTAAGGGTATAAAGAAAACAGAAAGCAATACAAACGTCAGCAGACGGTAACAAAACAGCGTTTACAGAATTAAAATTTCTTCATTATTAGCTGTAACATCAATTAACAAAATTCGATATATTTACACCTGTATAGATACGAACAAAATGGAAAGCGGTACAAACGTCTGCAGGCAATTACAAAATAGCACCCGTATGCAGAATTGAAATATCTCAAAAATGACTGTATAGATACGAACAAAATGGAAAGCGGTACAAGTGTCTGCAGTCAATTACAAAATAGCACCCGTATACAAAATTGAAACATCCCAAAAATGACATTATTAGCTCTAATATCAATTTTGAACATTCGATATATTTGTACCTGTAAAGGTACCTTTACAGGTACAAACGAAATAGAAAGCAATACAAACGTCTGCAGACGGTAACAAAACAGCGTTTACAGAATTAAAATTTCTCATAAAATGACATTATTAGCTATAACATCAATTTTAAAAATTCTGTATAATTACACCTGTATAGATACGAACAAAATGGAAAGCGGTACAAACGTCTGCAGGCAATTACAAAATAGTACCCGTATGCAGAATTGAAATATCTCAAAAATGATTGTATAGTTACGAACAAAATGGAAAGCGGTACAAACGTCTGCAGGCAATTACAAAACAGCACCCATATACAAAATTGAAATATCCCAAAAATGACATTTTTAGCTCTAATATCAATTTTGAACATTCGGTATATTTACACCTGTAAGGGTATAAAAAAAACAGAAAGCAATACAAACGTCAGCAGACGGTAACAAAACAGCGTTTACAAAATTAAAATTTCTCATAAAATGACATTATTAGCTATAACATCAATTTTAAAAATTCTGTATAATTACACCTGTATAGATACGAACAAAATGGAAAGCGGTACAAACGTCTGCAGGCAATTACAAAACAGCACCCGTATGCAGAATTGAAATATCTCAAAAATGACTGTATAGATACGAACAAAATGGAAAGCGGTACAAGCGTCTGCAGTCAATTACAAAACAGCACCCGTATACAAAATTGAAACCCAAAAATGACATTATTAGCTCTAATATCAATTTTGAACATTCGATATATTTGTACGTGTAAAGGTACCTTTACAGGTACAAACGAAACAGAAAGCAATACAAACGTCAGCAGACGGTATCAAAACAGCGTTTACAGAATTAAAATTTCTCATAAAATGACATTATTAGCTATAACATCAATTTTAAAAATTCTGTATAATTACACCTGTATAGATACGAACAAAATGGAAAGCGGTACAAACGTCTGCAGGCAATTACAAAATAGCACTTGTATGCAGAATTGAAATATCCCAAAAATGACATTATTAGCTCTAATATCAATTTTGAACATTCGGTGTATTTATACCTGTAGGGGTACAAACAAAACGGAAAGCAATACAAACGTCTGCAGACGGTAACAAAACGGCGTTTACAGAATTAAAATTTCTCAAAAAATGACATTATTAGCTGTAACATCAATTAACAAAATTCGATATATTTACACCTGTATAGATACGAACAAAATGGAAAGCGGTACAAACGTCTGCAGGCAATTACAAAATAGCACCCGTATGCAGAATTGAAATATCTCAAAAATGACTGTATAGATACGAACAAAATGGAAAGCGGTACAAGCGTCTGCAGTCAATTACAAAACAGCACCCGTATACAAAATTGAAACATCCCAAAAATGACATTATTAGCTCTAATATCAATTTTGAACATTCGATATATTTGTACCTGTAAAGGTACCTTTACAGATACAAACGAAACAGAAAGCAATACAAACGTCTGCATACGGTAACAAAACAGCGTTTACAGAATTAAAATTTTTCATAAAATGACATTATTAGCTATAACATCAATTTTAAAAATTCTGTATAATTACACCTGTATAGATACGAACAAAATGGAAAGCGGTACAAACGTCTGCAGGCAATTACAAAATAGCACTTGTATGCAGAATTGAAATATCCCAAAAATGACATTATTAGCTCTAATATCAATTTTGAACATTCGATGTATTTATACCTGTAGGGGTACAAACAAAATGGAAAGCAATACAAACGTCTGCAGACGGTAACAAAACGGCGTTTACAGAATTAAAATTTCTCAAAAAATGACATTATTAGCTGTAACATCAACTTAAAAAATTCTGTATTATTACACTTGTATAGTTATGAACAAAATGGAAAGCGGTACAAACGTCTGCAGGCAATTACAAAATAACACCCGTATGCAGAATTGAAATATCTCAAAAATGACTGTATAGATACGAACAAAATGGAAAGCGGTACAAGTGTCTGCAGTCAATTACAAAACAGCACCCGTATACAAAATTGAAACATCCCAAAAATGACATTATTGGCTCTAATATCAATTTTGAACATTCGATATATTTGTACCTGTAAAGGTACCTTTACAGGTACAAACGAAACAGAAAGCAATACAAACGTCTGCAGACGGTAACAAAACAGCGTTTATAGAATTAAAATTTCTCATAAAATGACATTATTAGCTATAACATCGATTTTAAAAATTCTGTATAATTACACATGTATAGATACGAACAAAATGGAAAGCGGTACAAACGTCTGCAGGCAATTACAAAACAGCACCCGTATACAAAATTGAAACATCCCATAAATGACATTATTAGCTCTAATATCAATTTTGAACATTCGATATATTTGTACCTGTAAAGGTACCTTTACAGGTACAAACGAAACAGAAAGCAATACAAACGTCTGCAGACGGTAACAAAACAGCACTCGTATAGAAAATTGAAATATCCCAAAAATGACATTATTAGCTCTAATATCAATTTTGAACATTCGGTATATTTACACCTGTAGGGGTACAAACGAAACGGAAAGCGGTACAAACGTCTGCAGGCAATTACAAAACAGCACCCGTATACAAAATTGAAATATCCCAAAAATGACATTATTAGCTCTAATATCAATTTAGAACATTCGGTATATTTACACCTGTAAGGGTATAAAGAAAACAGAAAGCAATACAAACGTCAGCAGACGGCAAGCGTTTACAGATTTAAAATTTCTCATAAAATGACATTATTAGCTATAATATTAATTTTAAAAATTCTGTATAATTACACCTGTATAGATACAAAATGGAAAGCGGTACAAACGTCTGCAGGCAATTACAAAATAGCATCCATATGCAGAATTGAAATATCTCAAAAATGACATTATTAGCTCTAATATCAATTTTGAACATTCGGTATATTATATTACACCTGTAAGGGTATAAACAAAACAGAAAGCAATACAAACGTCTGCAGACGGTAACAAAACAGTGTTTACAGAATTAAAATTTCTCATAAAATGACATTATTAGCTATAACATCAATTTTAAAAATTCTGTATAATTACACCTGTATAGATACGAACAAAATGGAAAGCGGTACAAACGTCTGCAGGCAATTACAAAATAGCACCCGTATGCAGAATTGATATATCTCAAAAATGACTGTATAGATACAAACAAAATGGAAAGCGGTACAAGCGTCTGCAGTCAATTACAAAACAGCACCCGTATACAAAATTGAAACATCCCAAAAATGACATTATTAGCTCTAATATCAATTTTGAACATTCGATATATTTGTACCTGTAAAGGTACCTTTACAGGTACAAACGAAACAGAAAGCAATACAAACGTCTGCAGACGGTAACAAAACAGCACCCGTATACAAAATTGAAATATCCCAAAAATAACATTATTAGCTCTAATATCAATTTTAAAAATTCTGTATAATTACACATGTATAGATACGAACAAAATGGAAAGCGGTACAAACGTCTGCAGGCAATTACAAAACAGCACCCGTATACAAAATTGAAACATCCCAAAAATGACATTTTTAGCTCTAATATCAATTTTGAACATTCGGTATATTTACACCTATAAGGGTATAAAGAAAACAGAAAGCAATACAAACGTCTGCAGACGGTAACAAAACAGCTTTTACAGAATTAAAATTTCTCATAAAATGACATTATTAGCTATAACATCAATTTTAAAAATTCTGTATAATTACACCTGTATAGATACGAACAAAATGGAAAGCAATATAAACGTCTGCAGGCAATTACAAAACAGCACCCGTATACAAAATTGAAATATCCCAAAAATGACATTATTAGCTCTAATATCAATTTTGAACATTCGGTATATTTACACCTGTAGTGGTACAAATTAAACGGAAAGCGGTACAAACGTCTGCAGGCAATTATAAAACGGCACCCGTATAGAAAATTGAAATATCCCAAAAATGACATTATTAGCTCTAATATCAATTTTGAACATTCGATATATTTGTACCTGTAAAGGTACCTTTACAGGTACAAACGAAACAGAAAGCAATACAAACGTCTGCAGACGGTAACAAAACAGCGTTTACAGAATTAAAATTTCTCATAAAATGATATTATTAGCTGTAACATCAATTTTTAAAACTCGGTGTATTTACACCTGTAGGGGTACAAACGAAACGGAAAGCGGTACAAACGTCTGCAGGCAATTACAAAACGGCACCCGTATACAAAATTGAAATATCCCAAAAATGACATTATTAGCTCTCATATCAATTTTGAACATTCGGTATATTTACACCTGTAAGGGTATAAAGAAAACAGAAAGCAATACAAACGTCAGCAGACGGTAACAAAACAGCGTTTACAGAATTAAAATTTCTCATAAAATGACATTATTAGCTATAATCAATTTTAAAAATTCTGTATAATTACACTGTATAGATACGAACAAAATGGAAAGCGGTACAAACATCTGCAGGCAATTACAAAACAGCACCCGTATGCAGAATTGAAATATCCCAAAAATGACATTATTAGTGGCACTGTCCGCACCCTTCGCAAAACCTTGCAAAAAAGCGGTACAAAAATGACATTATTAGCTCTAATATCAATTTTGAACAATCGATATATTTACACCTGTAAGGGTATAAAGAAAACAGAAAGCAATACAAACGTCTGCAGACGGTAACAAAACAGCGTTTACAAAATTAAAATTTCTCAAAAAATGACATTATTAGCTGTAACATCAACTTAAAAAATTCTGTATAATTACACCTGTATAGTTACGAACAAAATGGAAAGCGGTACAAACGTCTGCAGGCAATTACAAAACAGCACCCGTATACAAAATTGAAATATCCCAAAAATGACATTTTTAGCTCTAACATCAATTTTGAACATTCGGTATATTTACACCTGTAAGGGTATAAAGAAAACAGAAAGCAATACAAACGTCAGCAGACGGTAACAAAACAGCGTTTACAGAATTAAAATTTCTTCATTATTAGCTGTAACATCAATAAATTCGATATATTTATACCTGTATAGATATGAACAAAATGGAAAGCGGTACAAACGTCTGCAGGCAATTACAAAATAGCACCCGTATGCAGAATTGATATATCTCAAAAATGACTGTATAGATACGAACAAAATGAAAAGCGGTACAAACGTCTGCAGGCAATTACAAAACAGCACCCGTATACAAAATTGAAATATCCCAAAAATGACATTTTTAGCTCTAATATCAATTTTGAACATTCGGTATATTTACACCTGTAAGGGTATAAAGAAAACAGAAAGCAATACAAACGTCAGCAGACGGTAACAAGCGTTTACAGAATTAAAATTTCTCATAAAATGACATTATTAGCTATAACATCAATTTTAAAAATTCTGTATAATTACACCTGTATAGATACGAACAAAATGGAAAGCGGTACAAACGTCTGCAGACGATTACAAAACAACATTCGTTACAGAATAAAAATATCTTAAAAATGACACTATTAGCTGTAACATCAATTTTTAAAACTCGGTGTATTTATACCTGTAGGGGTACAAACAAAACGGAAAGCAATACAAACGTCTGCAGATGGTAACAAAACAGCGTTTATAGAATTAAAATTTCTCAAAAAATGACATTATTAGCTGTAACATCAACTTAAAAAATTCTGTATAATTACACCTGTATAGTTACGAACAAAATGGAAAGCGGTACAAACGTCTGCAGGCAATTACAAAACGGCACCCGTATAGAAAATTGAAATATCCCAAAAATGACATTATTAGCTCTAATATCAATTTTGAACATTCGGTATATTTACACCTGTAAGGGTATAAAGAAAACAGAAAGCAATACAAACGTCTGCAGACGGTAACAAAACAGCTTTTACAGAATTAAAATTTCTCATAAAATGACATTATTAGCTATAACATCAATTTTAAAAATTCTGTATAATTACACCTGTATAGATACGAACAAAATGGAAAGCAATATAAACGTCTGCAGGCAATTACAAAATAGCACCCGTATGCAGAATTGATATATCTCAAAAATGACTGTATAGATACAAACAAAATGGAAAGCGGTACAAGCGTCTGCAGTCAATTACAAAACAGCACCCGTATACAAAATTGAAACATCCCAAAAATGACATTATTAGCTCTAATATCAATTTTGAACATTAGATGTATTTGTACCTGTAAAGGTACCTTTACAGGTACAAACGAAATAGAAAGCAATACAAACGTCTGCAGACGGTAACAAAACAGCGTTTACGGAATTAAAATTTCTCATAAAATGACATTATTAGCTATACCATCAATTAACAAAATTCGATATATTTACACCTGTATAGATACGAACAAAATGGAAAGCGGTACAAACGTCTGCAGTCAATTACAAAACAGCACCCGTATACAAAATTGAAACATCCCAAAAATGACATTTTTAGCTCTAATATCAATTTTGAACATTCGGTATATTTACACCTGTAAGGGTATAAAGAAAACAGAAAGCAATACAAACGTCAGCAGACGGTAACAAAACAGCGTTTACAGAATTAAAATTTCTTCATTATTAGCTGTAACATCAATAAATTCGATATATTTATACCTGTATAGATATGAACAAAATGGAAAGCGGTACAAACGTCTGCAGGCAATTACAAAATAGCACCCGTATGCAGAATTGATATATCTCAAAAATGACTGTATAGATACGAACAAAATGAAAAGCGGTACAAACGTCTGCAGGCAATTACAAAACAGCACCCGTATACAAAATTGAAATATCCCAAAAATGACATTTTTAGCTCTAATATCAATTTTGAACATTCGGTATATTTACACCTGTAAGGGTATAAAGAAAACAGAAAGCAATACAAACGTCAGCAGACGGTAACAAAACAGCGTTTACAGAATTAAAATTTCTTCATTATTAGCTGTAACATTAATTAACAAAATTCGATATATTTACACCTGTATAGATACGAACAAAATGGAAAGCGGTACAAACGTCTGCAGGCAATTACAAAATAGCACCCGTATGCAGAATTGAAATATCTCAAAAATGATTGTATAGTTACGAACAAAATGGAAAGCGGTACAAACGTCTGCAGGCAATTACAAAACAGCACCCATATACAAAATTGAAATATCCCAAAAATGACATTTTTAGCTCTAATATCAATTTTGAACATTCGGTATATTTACACCTGTAAGGGTATAAAAAAAACAGAAAGCAATACAAACGTCAGCAGACGGTAACAAAACAGCGTTTACAGAATTAAAATTTCTCATAAAATGACATTATTAGCTATAACATCAATTTTAAAAATTCTGTATAATTACACCTGTATAGATACGAACAAAATGGAAAGCGGTACAAACGTCTGCAGGCAATTACAAAACAGCACCCGTATGCAGAATTGAAATATCTCAAAAATGACTGTATAGATACGAACAAAATGGAAAGCGGTACAAGCGTCTGCAGTCAATTACAAAACAGCACCCGTATACAAAATTGAAACCCAAAAATGACATTATTAGCTCTAATATCAATTTTGAACATTCGATATATTTGTACGTGTAAAGGTACCTTTACAGGTACAAACGAAACAGAAAGCAATACAAACGTCAGCAGACGGTATCAAAACAGCGTTTACAGAATTAAAATTTCTCATAAAATGACATTATTAGCTATAACATCAATTTTAAAAATTCTGTATAATTACACCTGTATAGATACGAACAAAATGGAAAGCGGTACAAACGTCTGCAGGCAATTACAAAATAGCACTTGTATGCAGAATTGAAATATCCCAAAAATGACATTATTAGCTCTAATATCAATTTTGAACATTCGGTGTATTTATACCTGTAGGGGTACAAACAAAACGGAAAGCAATACAAACGTCTGCAGACGGTAACAAAACGGCGTTTACAGAATTAAAATTTCTCAAAAAATGACATTATTAGCTGTAACATCAATTAACAAAATTCGATATATTTACACCTGTATAGATACGAACAAAATGGAAAGCGGTACAAACGTCTGCAGGCAATTACAAAATAGCACCCGTATGCAGAATTGAAATATCTCAAAAATGACTGTATAGATACGAACAAAATGGAAAGCGGTACAAGCGTCTGCAGTCAATTACAAAACAGCACCCGTATACAAAATTGAAACATCCCAAAAATGACATTATTAGCTCTAATATCAATTTTGAACATTCGATATATTTGTACCTGTAAAGGTACCTTTACAGATACAAACGAAACAGAAAGCAATACAAACGTCTGCATACGGTAAAAAAACAGCGTTTACAGAATTAAAATTTCTCATAAAATGACATTATTAGCTATAACATCAATTTTAAAAATTCTGTATAATTACACCTGTATAGATACGAACAAAATGGAAAGCGGTACAAACGTCTGCAGGCAATTACAAAATAGCACTTGTATGCAGAATTGAAATATCCCAAAAATGACATTATTAGCTCTAATATCAATTTTGAACATTCGGTGTATTTATACCTGTAGGGGTACAAACAAAACGGAAAGCAATACAAACGTCTGCAGACGGTAACAAAACGGCGTTTACAGAATTAAAATTTCTCAAAAAATGACATTATTAGCTGTAACATCAATTAACAAAATTCGATATATTTACACCTGTATAGATACGAACAAAATGGAAAGCGGTACAAACGTCTGCAGGCAATTACAAAATAGCACTTGTATGCAGAATTGAAATATCTCAAAAATGTCTGTATAGATACGAACAAAATGGAAAGCCGTACAAACGTCTGCAGTCAATTACAAAACAGCACACGTATACAAAATTGAAATATCCCAAAAATGACATTATTAGCTCTAATATCAATTTTGAACATTCGATGTATTTATACCTGTAGGGGTACAAACAAAATGGAAAGCAATACAAACGTCTGCAGACGGTAACAAAACGGCGTTTACAGAATTAAAATTTCTCAAAAAATGACATTATTAGCTGTAACATCAACTTAAAAAATTCTGTATAATTACACTTGTATAGTTATGAACAAAATGGAAAGCGGTACAAACGTCTGCAGGCAATTACAAAATAACACCCGTATGCAGAATTGAAATATCTCAAAAATGACTGTATAGATACGAACAAAATGGAAAGCGGTACAAGTGTCTGCAGTCAATTACAAAACAGCACCCGTATACAAAATTGAAACATCCCAAAAATGACATTATTGGCTCTAATATCAATTTTGAACATTCGATATATTTGTACCTGTAAAGGTACCTTTACAGGTACAAACGAAACAGAAAGCAATACAAACGTCTGCAGACGGTAACAAAACAGCGTTTATAGAATTAAAATTTCTCATAAAATGACATTATTAGCTATAACATCGATTTTAAAAATTCTGTATAATTACACATGTATAGATACGAACAAAATGGAAAGCGGTACAAACGTCTGCAGGCAATTACAAAACAGCACCCGTATACAAAATTGAAACATCCCATAAATGACATTATTAGCTCTAATATCAATTTTGAACATTCGATATATTTGTACCTGTAAAGGTACCTTTACAGGTACAAACGAAACAGAAAGAAATACAAACGTCTGCAGACGGTAACAAAACAGCACCCGTATACAAAATTGAAATATCCCAAAAATGACATTATTAGCTCTAATATCAATTTTGAACATTCGGTATATTTACACCTGTAAGGGTATAAAGAAAACAAAAAGCAATACAAACGTCAGCAGACGGTAACAAGCGTTTACAGAATTAAAATTTCTCAAAAAATGACATTATTAGCTGTAACATCAATTAACAAAATTCGATATATTTACACCTGTATAGATACGAACAAAATGGAAAGCGGTACAAACGTCTGCAGGCAATTACAAAATAGCACTTGTATGCAGAATTGAAATATCTCAAAAATGTCTGTATAGATACGAACAAAATGGAAAGCCGTACAAACGTCTGCAGTCAATTACAAAACAGCACACGTATACAAAATTGAAATATCCCAAAAATGACATTATTAGCTCTAATATCAATTTTGAACATTCGATGTATTTATACCTGTAGGGGTACAAACAAAATGGAAAGCAATACAAACGTCTGCAGACGGTAACAAAACGGCGTTTACAGAATTAAAATTTCTCCAAAAATGACATTATTAGCTGTAACATCAACTTAAAAAATTCTGTATAATTACACTTGTATAGTTATGAACAAAATGGAAAGCGGTACAAACGTCTGCAGGCAATTACAAAATAACACCCGTATGCAGAATTGAAATATCTCAAAAATGACTGTATAGATACGAACAAAATGGAAAGCGGTACAAGTGTCTGCAGTCAATTACAAAACAGCACCCGTATACAAAATTGAAACATCCCAAAAATGACATTATTAGCTCTAATATCAATTTTGAACATTCGATATATTTGTACCTGTAAAGGTACCTTTACAGGTACAAACGAAACAGAAAGCAATACAAACGTCTGCAGACGGTAACAAAACAGCGTTTATAGAATTAAAATTTCTCATAAAATGACATTATTAGCTATAACATCGATTTTAAAAATTCTGTATAATTACACATGTATAGATACGAACAAAATGGAAAGCGGTACAAACGTCTGCAGGCAATTACAAAATAACACCCGTATGCAGAATTGAAATATCTCAAAAATGACTGTATAGATATGAACAAAATGGAAAGCGGTACAAGTGTCTGCAGTCAATTACAAAACAGCACCCGTATACAAAATTGAAACATCCCAAAAATGACATTATTGGCTCTAATATCAATTTTGATCATTCGATATATTTGTACCTGTAAAGGTACCTTTACAGGTACAAACGAAACAGAAAGCAATACAAACGTCTGCAGACGGTAACAAAACAGCGTTTATAGAATTAAAATTTCTCATAAAATGACATTATTAGCTATAACATCGATTTTAAAAATTCTGTATAATTACACATGTATAGATACGAACAAAATGGAAAGCGGTACAAACGTCTGCAGGCAATTACAAAACAGCACCCGTATACAAAATTGAAACATCCCATAAATGACATTATTAGCTCTAATATCAATTTTGAACATTCGATATATTTGTACCTGTAAAGGTACCTTTACAGGTACAAACGAAACAGAAAGAAATACAAACGTCTGCAGACGGTAACAAAACAGCACCCGTATACAAAATTGAAATATCCCAAAAATGACATTATTAGCTCTAATATCAATTTTGAACATTCGGTACATTTACACCTGTAAGGGTATAAAGAAAACAAAAAGCAATACAAACGTCAGCAGACGATAACAAGCGTTTACAGAATTAAAATTTCTCATAAAATGACATTATTAGCTATAACATCAATTTTAAAAATTCTGTATAATTACACCTGTATAGATACGAACAAAATGGAAAGCGGTACAAACGTCTGCAGGCAATTACAAAACAGCACCCGTATGCAGAATTGAAATATCCCAAAAATGACATTATTAGTGGCACTGTCCGCACTTAGCACCCTTCGCAAAACCTTGCAAAAAAGCGGTACAAAAATGACATTATTAGCTCTAATATCAATTTTGAACATTCGGTATATTTACACCTGTAAGGGTATAAAGAAAACAGAAAGCAATACAAACGTCAGCAGACGGTAACAAAACAGCGTTTACAGAATTAAAATTTCTTCATTATTAGCTGTAATATCAATTAACAAAATTCGATATATTTACACCTGTATAGATACGAACAAAATGGAAAGCGGTACAAAGCGTCTGCAGGCAATTACAAAATAGCACCCGTATGCAGAATTGAAATATCTCAAAAATGACTGTATAGATACGAACAAAATGGAAAGCGGTACAAATGTCTGCAGTCAATTACAAAATAGCACCCGTATACAAAATTGAAACATCCCAAAAATGACATTATTAGCTCTAATATCAATTTTGAACATTCGATATATTTATACCTGTAAAGGTACCTTTACAGGTACAAACGAAACAGAAAGCAATACAAACGTCTGCAGACGGTAACAAAACAGCGTTTACAGAATTAAAATTTCTCATAAAATGACATTATTAGCTATAACATCAATTTTAAAAATTCTGTATAATTACACCTGTATAGATACGAACAAAATGGAAAGCGGTACAAACGTCTGCAGGCAATTACAAAATAGCACCCGTATGCAGAATTGATATATCTCAAAAATGACTGTATAGATACAAACAAAATGGAAAGCGGTACAAGCGTCTGCAGTCAATTACAAAACAGCACCCGTATACAAAATTGAAACATCCCAAAAATGACATTATTAGCTCTAATATCAATTTTGAACATTAGATGTATTTGTACCTGTAAAGGTACCTTTACAGGTACAAACGAAATAGAAAGCAATACAAACGTCTGCAGACGGTAACAAAACAGCGTTTACAGAATTAAAATTTCTCATAAAATGACATTATTAGCTATAACATCAATTAACAAAATTCGATATATTTACACCTGTATAGATACGAACAAAATGGAAAGCGGTACAAACGTCTGCAGTCAATTACAAAACAGCACCCGTATACAAAATTGAAACATCCCAAAAATGACATTTTTAGCTCTAATATCAATTTTGAACATTCGGTATATTTACACCTGTAAGGGTATAAAGAAAACAGAAAGCAATACAAACGTCAGCAGACGGTAACAAAACAGCGTTTACAGAATTAAAATTTCTTCATTATTAGCTATAACATCAATAAATTCGATATATTTATACCTGTATAGATATGAACAAAATGGAAAGCGGTACAAACGTCTGCAGGCAATTACAAAATAGCACCCGTATGCAGAATTGATATATCTCAAAAATGACTGTATAGATACGAACAAAATGAAAAGCGGTACAAACGTCTGCAGGCAATTACAAAACAGCACCCGTATACAAAATTGAAATATCCCAAAAATGACATTTTTAGCTCTAATATCAATTTTGAACATTCGGTATATTTACACCTGTAAGGGTATAAAGAAAACAGAAAGCAATACAAACGTCAGCAGACGGTAACAAGCGTTTACAGAATTAAAATTTCTCATAAAATGACATTATTAGCTATAACATCAATTTTAAAAATTCTGTATAATTACACCTGTATAGATACGAACAAAATGGAAAGCGGTACAAACGTCTGCAGGCAATTACAAAACAGCACCCGTATGCAGAATTGAAATATCCCAAAAATGACATTATTAGTGGCACTGTCCGCACTTAGCACCCTTCGCAAAACCTTGCAAAAAAGCGGTACAAAAATGACATTATTAGCTCTAATATCAATTTTGAACATTCGGTATATTTACACCTGTAAGGGTATAAAGAAAACAGAAAGCAATACAAACGTCAGCAGACGGTAACAAAACAGCGTTTACAGAATTAAAATTTCTTCATTATTAGCTGTAACATTAATTAACAAAATTCGATATATTTACACCTGTATAGATACGAACAAAATGGAAAGCGGTACAAACGTCTGCAGGCAATTACAAAATAGCTCCCGTATGCAGAATTGAAATATCTCAAAAATGACTGTATAGTTACGAACAAAATGGAAAGCGGTACAAACGTCTGCAGGCAATTACAAAACAGCACCCGTATACAAAATTGAAATATCCCAAAAATGACATTTTTAGCTCTAATATCAATTTTGAACATTCGGTATATTTACACCTGTAAGGGTATAAAAAAAACAGAAAGCAATACAAACGTCAGCAGATGGTAACAAAACAGCGTTTACAGAATTAAAATTTCTCATAAAATGACATTATTAGCTATAACATCAATTTTAAAAATTCTGTATAATTACACCTGTATATATACGAACAAAATGGAAAGCGGTACAAACGTCTGCAGGCAATTACAAAACAGCACCCGTATGCAGAATTGAAATATCTCAAAAATGACTGTATAGATACGAACAAAATGGAAAGCGGTACAAGCGTCTGCAGTCAATTACAAAACAGCATCCGTATACAAAATTGAAACATCCCAAAAATGACATTATTAGCTCTAATATCAATTTTGAACATTCGATATATTTGTACCTGTAAAGGTACCTTTACAGATACAAACGAAACAGAAAGCAATACAAACGTCTGCATACGGTAACAAAACAGCGTTTACAGAATTAAAATTTCTCATAAAATATCTCAAAAATGACTGTATAGATACGAACAAAATGGAAAACGGTACAAGCGTCTGCAGTCAATTACAAAACAGCACCCGTATACAAAATTGAAACCCAAAAATGACATTATTAGCTCTAATATCAATTTTGAACATTCGATATATTTGTACGTGTAAAGGTACCTTTACAGGTACAAACGAAACAGAAAGCAATACAAACGTCAGCAGACGGTATCAAAACAGCGTTTACAGAATTAAAATTTCTCATAAAATGACATTATTAGCTATAACATCAATTTTAAAAATTCTGTATAATTACACCTGTATAGATACGAACAAAATGGAAAGCGGTACAAACGTCTGCAGGCAATTACAAAACAGCACCCGTATGCAGAATTGAAATATCTCAAAAATGACTGTATAGATACGAACAAAATGGAAAGCGGTACAAGCGTCTGCAGTCAATTACAAAACAGCATCCGTATACAAAATTGAAACATCCCAAAAATGACATTATTAGCTCTAATATCAATTTTGAACATTCGATATATTTGTACCTGTAAAGGTACCTTTACAGATACAAACGAAACAGAAAGCAATACAAACGTCTGCATACGGTAAAAAAACAGCGTTTACAGAATTAAAATTTCTCATAAAATGACATTATTAGCTATAACATCAATTTTAAAAATTCTGTATAATTACACCTGTATAGATACGAACAAAATGGAAAGCGGTACAAACGTCTGCAGGCAATTACAAAATAGCACTTGTATGCAGAATTGAAATATCCCAAAAATGACATTATTAGCTCTAATATCAATTTTGAACATTCGGTGTATTTATACCTGTAGGGGTACAAACAAAACGGAAAGCAATACAAACGTCTGCAGACGGTAACAAAACGGCGTTTACAGAATTAAAATTTCTCAAAAAATGACATTATTAGCTGTAACATCAATTAACAAAATTCGATATATTTACACCTGTATAGATACGAACAAAATGGAAAGCGGTACAAACGTCTGCAGGCAATTACAAAATAGCACTTGTATGCAGAATTGAAATATCTCAAAAATGTCTGTATAGATACGAACAAAATGGAAAGCCGTACAAACGTCTGCAGTCAATTACAAAACAGCACACGTATACAAAATTGAAATATCCCAAAAATGACATTATTAGCTCTAATATCAATTTTGAACATTCGATGTATTTATACCTGTAGGGGTACAAACAAAATGGAAAGCAATACAAACGTCTGCAGACGGTAACAAAACGGCGTTTACAGAATTAAAATTTCTCAAAAAATGACATTATTAGCTGTAACATCAACTTAAAAAATTCTGTATAATTACACTTGTATAGTTATGAACAAAATGGAAAGCGGTACAAACGTCTGCAGGCAATTACAAAATAACACCCGTATGCAGAATTGAAATATCTCAAAAATGACTGTATAGATACGAACAAAATGGAAAGCGGTACAAGTGTCTGCAGTCAATTACAAAACAGCACCCGTATACAAAATTGAAACATCCCAAAAATGACATTATTGGCTCTAATATCAATTTTGAACATTCGATATATTTGTACCTGTAAAGGTACCTTTACAGGTACAAACGAAACAGAAAGCAATACAAACGTCTGCAGACGGTAACAAAACAGCGTTTATAGAATTAAAATTTCTCATAAAATGACATTATTAGCTATAACATCGATTTTAAAAATTCTGTATAATTACACATGTATAGATACGAACAAAATGGAAAGCGGTACAAACGTCTGCAGGCAATTACAAAACAGCACCCGTATACAAAATTGAAACATCCCATAAATGACATTATTAGCTCTAATATCAATTTTGAACATTCGATATATTTGTACCTGTAAAGGTACCTTTACAGGTACAAACGAAACAGAAAGAAATACAAACGTCTGCAGACGGTAACAAAACAGCACCCGTATACAAAATTGAAATATCCCAAAAATGACATTATTAGCTCTAATATCAATTTTGAACATTCGGTATATTTACACCTGTAAGGGTATAAAGAAAACAAAAAGCAATACAAACGTCAGCAGACGGTAACAAGCGTTTACAGAATTAAAATTTCTCAAAAAATGACATTATTAGCTGTAACATCAATTAACAAAATTCGATATATTTACACCTGTATAGATACGAACAAAATGGAAAGCGGTACAAACGTCTGCAGGCAATTACAAAATAGCACTTGTATGCAGAATTGAAATATCTCAAAAATGTCTGTATAGATACGAACAAAATGGAAAGCCGTACAAACGTCTGCAGTCAATTACAAAACAGCACACGTATACAAAATTGAAATATCCCAAAAATGACATTATTAGCTCTAATATCAATTTTGAACATTCGATGTATTTATACCTGTAGGGGTACAAACAAAACAGAAAGCAATACAAACGTCAGCAGATGGTAACAAAACAGCGTTTACAGAATTAAAATTTCTCATAAAATGACATTATTAGCTATAACATCAATTTTAAAAATTCTGTATAATTACACCTGTATAGATACGAACAAAATGGAAAGCGGTACAAACGTCTGCAGGCAATTACAAAACAGCACCCGTATGCAGAATTGAAATATCTCAAAAATGACTGTATAGATACGAACAAAATGGAAAACGGTACAAGCGTCTGCAGTCAATTACAAAACAGCACCCGTATACAAAATTGAAACCCAAAAATGACATTATTAGCTCTAATATCAATTTTGAACATTCGATATATTTGTACGTGTAAAGGTACCTTTACAGGTACAAACGAAACAGAAAGCAATACAAACGTCAGCAGACGGTATCAAAACAGCGTTTACAGAATTAAAATTTCTCATAAAATGACATTATTAGCTATAACATCAATTTTAAAAATTCTGTATAATTACACCTGTATAGATACGAACAAAATGGAAAGCGGTACAAACGTCTGCAGGCAATTACAAAATAGCACTTGTATGCAGAATTGAAATATCCCAAAAATGACATTATTAGCTCTAATATCAATTTTGAACATTCGATATATTTGTACCTGTAAAGGTACCTTTACAGGTACAAACGAAACAGAAAGCAATACAAACGTCTGCAGACGGTAACAAAACAGCGTTTATAGAATTAAAATTTCTCATAAAATGACATTATTAGCTATAACATCGATTTTAAAAATTCTGTATAATTACACATGTATAGATACGAACAAAATGGAAAGCGGTACAAACGTCTGCAGGCAATTACAAAACAGCACCCGTATACAAAATTGAAACATCCCATAAATGACATTATTAGCTCTAATATCAATTTTGAACATTCGATATATTTGTACCTGTAAAGGTACCTTTACAGGTACAAACGAAACAGAAAGAAATACAAACGTCTGCAGACGGTAACAAAACAGCACCCGTATACAAAATTGAAATATCCCAAAAATGACATTATTAGCTCTAATATTAATTTTGAACATTCGGTATATTTACACCTGTAAGGGTATAAAGAAAACAAAAAGCAATACAAACGTCAGCAGACGGTAACAAGCGTTTACAGAATTAAAATTTCTCATAAAATGACATTATTAGCTATAACATCAATTTTAGAAATTCTGTATAATTACACCTGTATAGATACGAACAAAATGGAAAGCGGTACAAACGTCTGCAGGCAATTACAAAACAGCACCCGTATGCAGAATTGAAATATCCCAAAAATGACATTATTAGTGGCACTGTCCGCACTTAGCACCCTTCGCAAAACCTTGCAAAAAAGCGGTACAAAAATGACATTATTAGCTCTAATATCAATTTTGAACATTCGGTATATTTACACCTGTAAGGGTATAAAGAAAACAGAAAGCAATACAAACGTCAGCAGACGGTAACAAAACAGCGTTTACAGAATTAAAATTTCTTCATTATTAGCTGTAACATCAATTAACAAAATTCGATATATTTACACCTGTATAGATACGAACAAAATGGAAAGCGGTACAAGTGTCTGCAGTCAATTACAAAATAGCACCCGTATACAAAATTGAAACATCCCAAAAATGACATTATTAGCTCTAATATCAATTTTGAACATTCGATATATTTGTACCTGTAAAGGTACCTTTACAGGTACAAACGAAATAGAAAGCAATACAAACGTCTGCAGACGGTAACAAAACAGCGTTTATAGAATTAAAATTTCTCATAAAATGACATTATTAGCTATAACATCAATTTTAAAAATTCTGTATAATTACACCTGTATAGATACGAACAAAATGGAAAGCGGTACAAGCGTCTGCAGTCAATTACAAAACAGCACCCGTATACAAAATTGAAACATCCCAAAAATGACATTATTAGCTCTAATATCAATTTTGAACATTAGATGTATTTGTACCTGTAAAGGTACCTTTACAGGTACAAACGAAATAGAAAGCAATACAAACGTCTGCAGACGGTAACAAAACAGCGTTTACGGAATTAAAATTTCTCATAAAATGACATTATTAGCTATACCATCAATTAACAAAATTCGATATATTTATACCTGTATAGATACGAACAAAATGGAAAGCGGTACAAACGTCTGCAGTCAATTACAAAACAGCACCCGTATACAAAATTGAAACATCCCAAAAATGACATTTTTAGCTCTAATATCAATTTTGAACATTCGGTATATTTACACCTGTAAGGGTATAAAGAAAACAGAAAGCAAACGTCAGCAGACAGTAACAAAACAGCGTTTACAGAATTAAAATTTCTTCATTATTAGCTGTAACATCAATAAATTCGATATATTTATACCTGTATAGATATGAACAAAATGGAAAGCGGTACAAACGTCTGCAGGCAATTACAAAATAGCACCCGTATGCAGAATTGATATATCTCAAAAATGACTGTATAGATACGAACAAAATGAAAAGCGGTACAAACGTCTGCAGGCAATTACAAAACAGCACCCGTATACAAAATTGAAATATCCCAAAAATGACATTTTTAGCTCTAATATCAATTTTGAACATTCGGTATATTTACACCTGTAAGGGTATAAAGAAAACAGAAAGCAATACAAACGTCAGCAGACGGTAACAAGCGTTTACAGAATTAAAATTTCTCATAAAATGACATTATTAGCTATAACATCAATTTTAAAAATTCTGTATAATTACACCTGTATAGATACGAACAAAATGGAAAGCGGTACAAACGTCTGCAGGCAATTACAAAACAGCACCCGTATGCAGAATTGAAATATCCCAAAAATGACATTATTAGTGGCACTGTCCGCACTTAGCACCCTTCGCAAAACCTTGCAAAAAAGCGGTACAAAAATGACATTATTAGCTCTAATATCAATTTTGAACATTCGGTATATTTACACCTGTAAGGGTATAAAGAAAACAGAAAGCAATACAAACGTCAGCAGACGGTAACAAAACAGCGTTTACAGAATTAAAATTTCTTCATTATTAGCTGTAACATTAATTAACAAAATTCGATATATTTACACCTGTATAGATACGAACAAAATGGAAAGCGGTACAAACGTCTGCAGGCAATTACAAAATAGCACCCGTATGCAGAATTGAAATATCTCAAAAATGATTGTATAGTTACGAACAAAATGGAAAGCGGTACAAACGTCTGCAGGCAATTACAAAACAGCACCCATATACAAAATTGAAATATCCCAAAAATGACATTTTTAGCTCTAATATCAATTTTGAACATTCGGTATATTTACACCTGTAAAGATACCTTTACAGGTACAAACGAAACAGAAAGCAATACAAACGTCTGCAGACGGTAACAAAACAGCGTTTATAGAATTAAAATTTCTCATAAAATGACATTATTAGCTATAACATCGATTTTAAAAATTCTGTATAATTACACATGTATAGATACGAACAAAATGGAAAGCGGTACAAACGTCTGCAGGCAATTACAAAACAGCACCCGTATACAAAATTGAAACATCCCATAAATGACATTATTAGCTCTAATATCAATTTTGAACATTCGATATATTTGTACCTGTAAAGGTACCTTTACAGGTACAAACGAAACAGAAAGAAATACAAACGTCTGCAGACGGTAACAAAACAGCACCCGTATACAAAATTGAAATATCCCAAAAATGACATTATTAGCTCTAATATCAATTTTGAACATTCGGTATATTTACACCTGTAAGGGTATAAAGAAAACAAAAAGCAATACAAACGTCAGCAGACGGTAACAAAACAGCGTTTACAGAATTAAAATTTCTTCATTATTAGCTGTAACATCAATTAACAAAATTCGATATATTTACACCTGTATAGATACGAACAAAATGGAAAGCGGTACAAACGTCTGCAGGCAATTACAAAATAGCTTCCGTATGCAGAATTGAAATATCTCAAAAATGACTGTATAGATACGAACAAAATGGAAAGCGGTACAAGTGTCTGCAGTCAATTACAAAATAGCACCCGTATACAAAATTGAAACATCCCAAAAATGACATTTTTAGCTCTAATATCAATTTTGAACATTCGGTATATTTACACCTGTAAGGGTATAAAGAAAACAGAAAGCAATACAAACGTCAGCAGACGGTAACAAAACAGCGTTTACAGAATTAAAATTTCTTCATTATTAGCTGTAACATCAATAAATTCGATATATTTATACCTGTATAGATATGAACAAAATGGAAAGCGGTACAAACGTCTGCAGGCAATTACAAAATAGCACCCGTATGCAGAATTGATATATCTCAAAAATGACTGTATAGATACGAACAAAATGAAAAGCGGTACAAACGTCTGCAGGCAATTACAAAACAGCACCCGTATACAAAATTGAAACATCCCATAAATGACATTATTAGCTCTAATATCAATTTTGAACATTCGATATATTTGTACCTGTAAAGGTACCTTTACAGGTACAAACGAAACAGAAAGAAATACAAACGTCTGCAGACGGTAACAAAACAGCACCCGTATACAAAATTGAAATATCCCAAAAATGACATTATTAGCTCTAATATCAATTTTGAACATTCGGTATATTTACACCTGTAAGGGTATAAAGAAAACAAAAAGCAATACAAACGTCAGCAGACGGTAACAAAACAGCGTTTACAGAATTAAAATTTCTTCATTATTAGCTGTAACATCAATTAACAAAATTCGATATATTTACACCTGTATAGATACGAACAAAATGGAAAGCGGTACAAACGTCTGCAGGCAATTACAAAATAGCTTCCGTATGCAGAATTGAAATATCTCAAAAATGACTGTATAGATACGAACAAAATGGAAAGCGGTACAAGTGTCTGCAGTCAATTACAAAATAGCACCCGTATACAAAATTGAAACATCCCAAAAATGACATTTTTAGCTCTAATATCAATTTTGAACATTCGGTATATTTACACCTGTAAGGGTATAAAGAAAACAGAAAGCAATACAAACGTCAGCAGACGGTAACAAAACAGCGTTTACAGAATTAAAATTTCTTCATTATTAGCTGTAACATCAATAAATTCGATATATTTATACCTGTATAGATATGAACAAAATGGAAAGCGGTACAAACGTCTGCAGGCAATTACAAAATAGCACCCGTATGCAGAATTGATATATCTCAAAAATGACTGTATAGATACGAACAAAATGAAAAGCGGTACAAACGTCTGCAGGCAATTACAAAACAGCACCCGTATACAAAATTGAAATATCCCAAAAATGACATTTTTAGCTCTAATATCAATTTTGAACATTCGGTATATTTACACCTGTAAGGGTATAAAGAAAACAGAAAGCAATACAAACGTCAGCAGACGGTAACAAAACAGCGTTTACAGAATTAAAATTTCTTCATTATTAGCTGTAACATCAATAAATTCGATATATTTATACCTGTATAGATATGAACAAAATGGAAAGCGGTACAAACGTCTGCAGGCAATTACAAAATAGCACCCGTATGCAGAATTGATATATCTCAAAAATGACTGTATAGATACGAACAAAATGAAAAGCGGTACAAACGTCTGCAGGCAATTACAAAACAGCACCCGTATACAAAATTGAAATATCCCAAAAATGACATTATTAGCTCTAATATCAATTTTGAACATTCGGTATATTTACACCTGTAAGGGTATAAAGAAAACAGAAAGCAATACAAACGTCAGCAGACGGTAACAAAACAGCGTTTACAGAATTAAAATTTCTTCATTATTAGCTGTAACATTAATTAACAAAATTCGATATATTTACACCTGTATAGATACGAACAAAATGGAAAGCGGTACAAACGTCTGCAGGCAATTACAAAATAGCACCCGTATGCAGAATTGAAATATCTCAAAAATGACTGTATAGTTACGAACAAAATGGAAAGCGGTACAAACGTCTGCAGGCAATTACAAAACAGCACCCATATACAAAATTGAAATATCCCAAAAATGACATTTTTAGCTCTAATATCAATTTTGAACATTCGGTATATTTACACCTGTAAGGGTATAAAAAAAACAGAAAGCAATACAAACGTCAGCAGACGGTAACAAAACAGCGTTTACAGAATTAAAATTTCTTCATTATTAGCTGTAACATCAATTAACAAAATTCGATATATTTACACCTGTATAGATACGAACAAAATGGAAAGCGGTACAAACGTCTGCAGGCAATTACAAAATAGCACCCGTATGCAGAATTGAAATATCTCAAAAATGACTGTATAGATACGAACAAAATGGAAAGCGGTACAAGTGTCTGCAGTCAATTACAAAACAGCACCCGTATACAAAATTGAAACATCCCAAAAATGACATTATTAGCTCTAATATCAATTTTGAACATTCGATATATTTGTACCTGTAAAGATACCTTTACAGGTACAAACGAAACAGAAAGCAATACAAACGTCTGCAGACGGTAACAAAACATCGTTTATAGAATTAAAATTTCTCATAAAATGACATTATTAGCTATAACATCGATTTTAAAAATTCTGTATAATTACACATGTATAGATACGAACAAAATGGAAAGCGGTACAAACGTCTGCAGGCAATTACAAAACAGCACCCGTATACAAAATTGAAACATCCCATAAATGACATTATTAGCTCTAATATCAATTTTGAACATTCGATATATTTGTACCTGTAAAGGTACCTTTACAGGTACAAACGAAACAGAAAGAAATACAAACGTCTGCAGACGGTAACAAAACAGCACCCGTATACAAAATTGAAATATCCCAAAAATGACATTATTAGCTCTAATATCAATTTTGAACATTCGGTATATTTACACCTGTAAGGGTATAAAGAAAACAAAAAGCAATACAAACGTCAGCAGACGGTAACAAGCGTTTACAGAATTAAAATTTCTCATAAAATGACATTATTAGCTATAACATCAATTTTAAAAATTCTGTATAATTACACCTGTATAGATACGAACAAAATGGAAAGCGGTACAAACGTCTGCAGGCAATTACAAAACAGCACCCGTATGCAGAATTGAAATATCCCAAAAATGACATTATTAGTGGCACTGTCCGCACTTAGCACCCTTCGCCAAACCTTGCAAAAAAGCGGTACAAAAATGACATTATTAGCTCTAATATCAATTTTGAACATTCGGTATATTTACACCTGTAAGGGTATAAAGAAAACAGAAAGCAATACAAACGTCAGCAGACGGTAACAAAACAGCGTTTACAGAATTAAAATTTCTTCATTATTAGCTGTAACATCAATTAACAAAATTCGATATATTTACACCTGTATAGATACGAACAAAATGGAAAGCGGTACAAACGTCTGCAGGCAATTACAAAATAGCACCCGTATGCAGAATTGAAATATCTCAAAAATGACTGTATAGATACGAACAAAATGGAAAGCGGTACAAGCGTCTGCAGTCAGTTACAAAACAGCACCCGTATACAAAATTGAAACATCCCAAAAATGACATTATTAGCTCTAATATCAATTTTGAACATTCGATATATTTGTACCTGTAAAGGTACCTTTACAGATACAAACGAAACAGAAAGCAATACAAACGTCTGCATACGGTAACAAAACAGCGTTTACAGAATTAAAATTTCTCATAAAATGACATTATTAGCTATAACATCAATTTTAAAAATTCTGTATAATTACACCTGTATAGATACGAACAAAATGAAAAGCGGTACAAACGTCTGCAGGCAATTACAAAATAGCACTTGTATGCAGAATTGAAATATCCCAAAAATGACATTATTAGCTCTAATATCAATTTTGAACATTCGGTGTATTTATACCTGTAGGGGTACAAACAAAACGGAAAGCAATACAAACGTCTGCAGACGGTAACAAAACGGCGTTTACAGAATTAAAATTTCTCAAAAAATGACATTATTAGCTGTAACATCAATTAACAAAATTCGATATATTTACACCTGTATAGATACGAACAAAATGGAAAGCGGTACAAACGTCTGCAGGCAATTACAAAATAGCACTTGTATGCAGAATTGAAATATCTCAAAAATGTCTGTATAGATACGAACAAAATGGAAAGCCGTACAAACGTCTGCAGTCAATTACAAAACAGCACACGTATACAAAATTGAAATATCCCAAAAATGACATTATTAGCTCTAATATCAATTTTGAACATTCGATGTATTTATACCTGTAGGGGTACAAACAAAATGGAAAGCAATACAAACGTCTGCAGACGGTAACAAAACGGCGTTTACAGAATTAAAATTTCTCAAAAAATGACATTATTAGCTGTAACATCAACTTAAAAAATTCTGTATAATTACACTTGTATAGTTATGAACAAAATGGAAAGCGGTACAAACGTCTGCAGGCAATTACAAAATAACACCCGTATGCAGAATTGAAATATCTCAAAAATGACTGTATAGATACGAACAAAATGGAAAGCGGTACAAGTGTCTGCAGTCAATTACAAAACAGCACCCGTATACAAAATTGAAACATCCCAAAAATGACATTATTAGCTCTAATATCAATTTTGAACATTCGATATATTTGTACCTGTAAAGGTACCTTTACAGGTACAAACGAAACAGAAAGCAATACAAACGTCTGCAGACGGTAACAAAACAGCGTTTATAGAATTAAAATTTCTCATAAAATGACATTATTAGCTATAACATCGATTTTAAAAATTCTGTATAATTACACATGTATAGATACGAACAAAATGGAAAGCGGTACAAACGTCTGCAGGCAATTACAAAACAGCACCCGTATACAAAATTGAAACATCCCATAAATGACATTATTAGCTCTAATATCAATTTTGAACATTCGATATATTTGTACCTGTAAAGGTACCTTTACAGGTACAAATGAAACAGAAAGAAATACAAACGTCTGCAGACGGTAACAAAACAGCACCCGTATACAAAATTGAAATATCCCAAAAATGACATTATTAGCTCTAATATCAATTTTGAACATTCGGTATATTTACACCTGTAAGGGTATAAAGAAAACAAAAAGCAATACAAACGTCAGCAGACGGTAACAAGCGTTTACAGAATTAAAATTTCTCATAAAATGACATTATTAGCTATAACATCAATTTTAAAAATTCTGTATAATTACACCTGTATAGATACGAACAAAATGGAAAGCGGTACAAACGTCTGCAGGCAATTACAAAACAGCACCCGTATGCAGAATTGAAATATCCCAAAAATGACATTATTAGTGGCACTGTCCGCACTTAGCACCCTTCGCAAAACCTTGCAAAAAAGCGGTACAAAAATGACATTATTAGCTCTAATATCAATTTTGAACATTCGGTATATTTACACCTGTAAGGGTATAAAGAAAACAGAAAGCAATACAAACGTCAGCAGACGGTAACAAAACAGCGTTTACAGAATTAAAATTTCTTCATTATTAGCTGTAACATCAATTAACAAAATTCGATATATTTACACCTGTATAGATACGAACAAAATGGAAAGCGGTACAAACGTCTGCAGGCAATTACAAAATAGCACCCGTATGCAGAATTGAAATATCTCAAAAATGACTGTATAGATACGAACAAAATGGAAAGCGGTACAAGTGTCTGCAGTCAATTACAAAATAGCACCCGTATACAAAATTAAAACATCCCAAAAATGACATTATTAGCTCTAATATCAATTTTGAACATTCGATATATTTGTACCTGTAAAGGTACCTTTACAGGTACAAACGAAACAGAAAGCAATACAAACGTCTGCAGACGGTAACAAAACAGCGTTTACAGAATTAAAATTTCTCATAAAATGACATTATTAGCTATAACATCAATTTTAAAAATTCTGTATAATTACACCTGTATAGATACGAACAAAATGGAAAGCGGTACAAACGTCTGCAGGCAATTACAAAATAGCACCCGTATGCAGAATTGATATATCTCAAAAATGACTGTATAGATACAAACAAAATGGAAAGCGGTACAAGCGTCTGCAGTCAATTACAAAACAGCACCCGTATACAAAATTGAAACATCCCAAAAATGACATTATTAGCTCTAATATCAATTTTGAACATTAGATGTATTTGTACCTGTAAAGGTACCTTTACAGGTACAAACGAAATAGAAAGCAATACAAACGTCTGCAGACGGTAACAAAACAGCGTTTACAGAATTAAAATTTCTCATAAAATGACATTATTAGCTATAACATCAATTAACAAAATTCGATATATTTACACCTGTATAGATACGAACAAAATGGAAAGCGGTACAAACGTCTGCAGTCAATTACAAAACAGCACCCGTATACAAAATTGAAACATCCCAAAAATGACATTTTTAGCTCTAATATCAATTTTGAACATTCGGTATATTTACACCTGTAAGGGTATAAAGAAAACAGAAAGCAATACAAACGTCAGCAGACGGTAACAAAACAGCGTTTACAGAATTAAAATTTCTTCATTATTAGCTGTAACATCAATTAACAAAATTCGATATATTTACACCTGTATAGATACGAACAAAATGGAAAGCGGTACAAACGTCTGCAGGCAATTACAAAATAGCACCCGTATGCAGAATTGAAATATCTCAAAAATGACTGTATAGATACGAACAAAATGGAAAGCGGTACAAGTGTCTGCAGTCAATTACAAAATAGCACCCGTATACAAAATTGAAACATCCCAAAAATGACATTATTAGCTCTAATATCAATTTTGAACATTCGATATATTTGTACCTGTAAAGGTACCTTTACAGGTACAAACGAAACAGAAAGCAATACAAACGTCTGCAGACGGTAACAAAACAGCGTTTACAGAATTAAAATTTCTCATAAAATGACATTATTAGCTATAACATCAATTTTAAAAATTCTGTATAATTACACCTGTATAGATACGAACAAAATGGAAAGCGGTACAAACGTCTGCAGGCAATTACAAAATAGCACCCGTATGCAGAATTGATATATCTCAAAAATGACTGTATAGATACAAACAAAATGGAAAGCGGTACAAGCGTCTGCAGTCAATTACAAAACAGCACCCGTATACAAAATTGAAACATCCCAAAAATGACATTATTAGCTCTAATATCAATTTTGAACATTAGATGTATTTGTACCTGTAAAGGTACCTTTACAGGTACAAACGAAATAGAAAGCAATACAAACGTCTGCAGACGGTAACAAAACAGCGTTTACAGAATTAAAATTTCTCATAAAATGACATTATTAGCTATAACATCAATTAACAAAATTCGATATATTTACACCTGTATAGATACGAACAAAATGGAAAGCGGTACAAACGTCTGCAGTCAATTACAAAACAGCACCCGTATACAAAATTGAAACATCCCAAAAATGACATTTTTAGCTCTAATATCAATTTTGAACATTCGGTATATTTACACCTGTAAGGATATAAAGAAAACAGAAAGCAATACAAACGTCAGCAGACGGTAACAAAACAGCGTTTACAGAATTAAAATTTCTTCATTATTAGCTGTAACATCAATAAATTCGATATATTTATACCTGTATAGATATGAACAAAATGGAAAGCGGTACAAACGTCTGCAGGCAATTACAAAATAGCACCCGTATGCAGAATTGATATATCTCAAAAATGACTGTATAGATACGAACAAAATGAAAAGCGGTACAAACGTCTGCAGGCAATTACAAAACAGCACCCGTATACAAAATTGAAATATCCCAAAAATGACATTTTTAGCTCTAATATCAATTTTGAACATTCGGTATATTTACACCTGTAAGGGTATAAAGAAAACAGAAAGCAATACAAACGTCAGCAGACGGTAACAAGCGTTTACAGAATTAAAATTTCTCATAAAATGACATTATTAGCTATAACATCAATTTTAAAAATTCTGTATAATTACACCTGTATAGATACGAACAAAATGGAAAGCGGTACAAACGTCTGCAGGCAATTACAAAACAGCACCCGTATGCAGAATTGAAATATCCCAAAAATGACATTATTAGTGGCACTGTCCGCACTTAGCACCCTTCGCAAAACCTTGCAAAAAAGCGGTACAAAAATGACATTATTAGCTCTAATATCAATTTTGAACATTCGGTATATTTACACCTGT
>NW_028141328.1:0-79385 GCF_030444845.1 Prenolepis imparis
ACAGTGGTGCCATATATGTGAATCACGGAAAAAATTATATAATTTATTAACTTTTAGAGATCGGGTTTTTTTGATGATTTTAATAGTTTTCAATTGCACACATATCAATATTGTTATATTAGAAGAAATAAAACATCAATATAGATCTGATAAAAATTAGTTATATAATATATTTTTATTTAATTAGTGATGACCAATCTAAACGCGTGTTCAAAACAAAAAAAAAATATTTTATAACAAAAGAGGTATTTTATAATATCTTTGAACTGAGCCTACTAGCCCCGGTCTCCTCTAGTCTTCTCGTTATGCATTTATATTGTAATGTCCCGTCATTTTCGCGAAACCATATTTTTCCGCGCTACTGTTTTTCCTGCGCCAATACTTAAAATTTAAGGATAATTAATGATTTTCCTCTTTACATATAATTGTTTAGACTAAAATCAAGCATTTATATTATTAATTACTAACCATACCAAATCTAGGGTCTCCAGTTATCTAGTTCTAACTAGCCGCTACCAGGAACTAGCGATCCGACCAATCAAACGTCATCCGAGACCCCTGAGCGTATACTTCAACTAACCAGTTGTTATTATATGAAACTAACCCTTAGCAATAAGAATATATTTTAATCATGACTAACCCACCTATATATGAATATTCAATATTAATTAAACAATATAATAATATTATTTATGGAATCAGAAACATAATAACTTGTCGAACTTTACTTAACGATTTAAGACTTATAGTAATGAGTTTTAGAAGTATTTTAATCATTGACAGAATTATTATGAGGAAGGTTCCATAAATCCTTATCTTGCGATGCATTGTAACGACAAGCCTGCGACAAGCATTCGATGAATTACTAAAAGTGTTCAAACACTTAATATTTTAAGATTTCATCCGCAATTATATTTACGAAGCCTTATTTCAGTCATTAAATGATTTCGATAACGAACCCAAGATTATTAAGATTTATTGAGTAAATTATTAAATGAAGAGACTTATAAATAAGGCCCAAGTGGATATAATTAAAGAGAATATTTTATTATAGAATTAAGTCAAACGAGAACAAGAAAGTCTCGATATTACGTTATGGAATCATAATTCTATAATTTAGAAATAACTTAATCTTACCCTATTGCATTAAACTCAAGTTTTATTATAAATTATCAATCATTAAGAATTCCAATTAATAACATAAAATAAATTATATAAGAAATGATTCCATAAACGTACAAATGAATATTTGGCGAACTACAAGAAACTTTAACATGTATCTATGCGCAGACCCCTCTAAAATCAGCTCACAATCAGCAAGTAATTAAGTGCCGATCGTAGGTGACAAGCCGCTTCCGTCCGTTATCTCCCTCGCGTTATCGGATGCTAGCGTTCAAACCACAAAAGAATAATAAATTAGACACTTCTTGGAATCGTCGCTCCTCATCTCAAGCTCACCGCCTAACTTCGATATCCGGTCCAGATTATCTAAAACTCGTAAATTGATAGTTGACACCTAGAGCGTTCGCTCCTGCGGGTCACCGTATCGTGACCTCTTAGTACAATTTATTGTGACATATTCCAAGAAAACGTCTTTCTTAGAAATCCCCACCAAAAGGGAATTGCACACGACACTCAGATTTTTCTCTATTTGATGGGTATATAAACCCTTAATTCTTAACTTCATTGCGGCATACCATCATTAGCATCTCACCGTAACTCTACGGCATCTCATTATCGAGATCCCACCGTAGCTCTACAGTACATCATTTCTGTAGCCTTACGATACTCTGTATAAAGTCACGCGTTTGCCGTCAACTGCGTCGACATACCCAATTTGTTAGTCGCGCATAGAATTATAAAGTAAAAGTTAAATAAAGAACTCTTGTGCTTCAAAACTCGAATACGTTGATTTTGCCAAACATCCCGCGACCGAGGTCCTAGAGAAGGGAAAAAGGCGAACGAGCGTATTACGATCCACTGCCTGAAGTTCACAGTCTATCACAAGGTAAGTACTTATAATTACCCAGACTATTTAACACGCCAATTTTAATTCTAAGTTACTCTAGACTGACAATTCTCTTTCAATCACTACCTTCTCCTAAAACAAATAAACGAAATCCACTGTTAAGCATTGCATGCAGCTAACAGTTTCCCGTTGTCAATCAGTATTTATCAAATCAGAATCCAAATACCTTTTCATAATTATTCAAGGTATCAATATCAGAATTTAGCAACATTAACGTAGAAACAATACTCCTGGTATCACTCGGACGTCGTCCAAACCCGCATTTTACCTCTAGCCGTTGGACGTACCTTTCGTAGGTCCAGACGACTCTCTACCATTTCCCCAACTTCCCGTCGTTGTCGAGGCATCCATCGTACTTGCCCGATGACAAACCTCCCATCAACACCCTGCGTATCTCCATCGTCAACGAGGCATCCATCGTACTTGCCCGAAGACATTCTCCGTACCCCCAGACCTTCCTTTTGAATTCATATTTAAAACCAAATGGATAGACGTATCAGATATTGATATCTCACTCTCTCTAGTTCCCCTTCATGTTATCTCACGATAATCCTTATCTAACTCATTATTAACCCTTCATTCTGACCATATGACTCCTTGTAGATGAGCAACCCGAGAAACAGAAAAGCACGTCGGATAAAAAGGAATCATCGAGCCGGCTTGAAAACTCGCGAAACACGCGCTGCATCGACCTTACGCTGGTTTAAGCGTAAGGCATATAGAAATAAGCCGCGTGTCATATCGTGTGAAGTAGTATCATTTTCTCCCGATACATTGCGTCGCTTAAAAACCTCATCTTCCCAAACTAATACTCCACGAAGCTTAACAAACGAGCACGAAATAACGCCTATAATAAACTTACCGTTAGGCTTAGATTCATACTCTCCAGAATTAATATTATTCTCTGAATGGTGTCAGAACATACGCTATTTAAAAGAAAATTACACTGCAGATAACCATCAAGAAGAATCTCAATCTAACGATTTAATCTCTCAACTAAAAACTCAACTCCCCGAGAATTCTTTAGAAATAGATGAGTACGATAATTATCTAAATTATTGATGTATGTACACTTAATCATATGTGCATTAAATATATTATTCTCATCATTGCCTCTACCAATTAATTCAAATGCTACCCAGATCTACTGAATTAGACGTCCAAGGATTAACAAACGATGATGCAAATTCAATTATAAACATAATTATCGGGCTACTAACTGACGTTTTAGAAGGAACTATTGATATCGATCAACTCATAGTCTGCTTAGATAATCTTCATATCCCTGGTGCTCAAATAAGCGTCGAATTCACAGACGATTAAATAAATATCAAATTCATTTTATTAATTAGCCCCTGAATTATTATTATCCAGATGAATAAACAACTTCAAGGCTTAATTTGCAATACAATTTACCAATTAATACTCAATTTGATCTATGAATATTTGAATGGTAAAATAACTTTCGATCAAGTCATAACTATTTTAAACGACATCGAAGATATCGCTAATAGATTCGATACTCCCAACTAGTAACTAATACCCCACTCCTGTGACCTACAACATTCCCTAGATCCGTAACTTCGGTCCTAGCTCTCGGCGTCCCAGAGGTATAGCCGGTGTAAGCAGGTTGCCTCACAAAAATAGAGAGCGCCCGTTTTCTCACTAGCCTAGGCATAGAGAGAGAAGGAAGATCACCCAGACGTGACAATCCAAAAACTTTGGTGGCAGCGGTGGGATTGCCTAAAGGACTGATAAGGATCCTCCTGTGTAAAGGTCTCAAGAATTAATCCTCTTTCGCGTTAAAATTCTAAAAATTTAAATCGAAAGTGAATAACGAGTGTAACTTGAAATTTGATCAAATTGTCGCTGACAAGTGTGGCAACAATTATCGCTGTCGCTGACGAAGAGGGTGGCAACAGACGATTATGATTGAATTTTCAATTATATTCAATTCCTTTCCTAAATGATTATCTTGATTTGAGATTCGACTTAGTTGTCGCTGACGAAGTGTGGCAACAACACCAACTGTCGCTGACGAAGAGTGTGGCAACAGTTGAGAAATAAGTTAAAATTTCAAATACATTTTATTTTCCCTCATGCCCAGGAAAGGCGGGCGTCGAGTTCAAATTAAAAGGATTAATTTCCAGATCAAAGAAACAATCTCCTCTTTCCAAAATCCCCTTCCTTTATTTACCAGATTATACAATTTAACTAATAATACAAACGACCCCGAACCACTATCTAACGAAAATAAGAGTATCGATTACAAACCATCGCCAATAGAATTCGAATGCAAATATCCTGATTACAAAACAATTGAACGTACAGATCCCCGTCGCAAAATCTATAAAATTCGACATCTATTCGGTCCCGACTAAGCGACCGAACACTGTAACTAATCTTATTAATATATTTTCTTTCAGCCTCTTATTTCTCTCTAAGGTAAGTGCGCCATGCCGACTACACGATCGCAAAGTTCTAATCCTCCCTCCGAGGCTGAGGAAGGTGTATCACGATCCGAACTTGAAATTTTTAGTCAAATGTTAACGGAAAAAGAAAAATCACTCAAAGAACAACACAAATTACTGCAGGAAAAGACAGACGAATTTAAAGCACTATTACGAGAAATCGAAACAAAAAAATCAGACGACCAGCATGACTCAATATTAACTACCTTAGTTGAGCAAATCTCTCACCTTAGTGCTTTACCCAGACAAGTAGAGATTTTAAATCAACGTATTAATAATAGTCTGACTTCTGATGCATCCAATCAAAGAAGAGCTCATTTTGATTACCTCCCTTCAGAAAACACTCATGCGACTAGTCCCGTCGACATACCTTCTCCGATCCGTTTTAAAGACGTAGTCGATTCTATCCCTAAATACGACGGACACAAAATGTCTGTTTTTCAATTTAGTAAAATCTGCGAACGTGCCCGCGAATTAATACCACAATATCACGAACATTACTTAGTGCAACTTATAATTAATAAATTACAAGGACATGCTTACTCCGCAGTAGAAGGAAGAGAATATAACTCTGTTTTTTCATTAACAAAACAGTTAAAAGCTATTTTCGGTCCAAATAAATCTGTAGATCAGTATCGCGGTGAACTCGCAAACATCTATATGAAACCTAACGAGGATATTTTCGATTATATAGCCAGAGTAAAAGAATTACGTGCAGCTATAATCGACGGAGAAAGCGACTGTTACGGAGATATCGACGAATCCACCAAAGATACCATCGACCGTAGTGTTAGTACTAGTTTCGTTAACGGTCTCCCTACTGATTTGTTGATTAGAGTTAAATTAGAAGGAGCCTTCTCACTCGACCACGTCCTCGAGACCGCTATAAAATTATCAAAAACTCTAGAAGCAGAAAATGCGCGCAAACGGGCTACTTCCATGCATAGAACTAACATTCCTCCTCGCGCTGATTTCTCGAATAGATCCGGACCATTGCAACAAACAATAACTCATGATCCACAACAATCCTCTCTATCAAAATCATCACGAAATAATATCCCCTTTATAAAACCTCTTATCCCAGGACAACCCGGACCTAATTACCCTACCGAGAAAATCTGTCGCTACTGTAAAAACCCCGGACATCTTATTGACGAATGTCGCAAGCTCGCGTACAGACGCTCCCTCGGAAATAATTCTTCCCCTCCTCACCCTTCTACCAGTAACAATAATCAGGGAAACGCCCAGAGCGTTCCGGTAACAATTGGCGCCCGCCGGAACGATGCTCAACCGGGACGCCCTTCTCTTCTCCAACGCGCACCAGTTACTACAGTGCGACCTCTAAGCCCGACTCATACCTTATCACCAGTATTGGAAGAATAGAAGAAAAAGCAAAACCCCATAGCTTACCCACTGTTGTCCTTTCATCCCCAGACCTTCAGGGAGACTGCCTCTTCATGGTCGATTCAGGCTCTGGAGTAAATCTCATAAAACGACACTGTCTTGATCAAAAAATAAAAATTCGCGAAGAAGATGTCCTAGCTCTTCAGGGACTATCTTCAGAAGTGATGCCGACTTTAGGCTCCGTTGTTATAAATTTTCTTGGTCTCCCTACCTGTTTTCATATAATTCCCGATACCGTCACTTTTCCTCAGGATGGAATTTTAGGAAACACCTTTTTGAAAACACGCGCCGCTACTATCGATTATAAAAATCGATGCTTACATTACGACGATATTAGAATTCCATTCTCAGAGGCAAGTTTTCTCCGCGTCGGACCGCGATCCGTCTCGCCCTTTTTCATTAATATCACTAACCCAGATAAATCATACGGATATATACCTCGCTTCGTGTATAACAAAGATGTATATCTCGGAGAAGCTATAGTCTCTAATATTAACGGTAAAGCTTACCTACCCATTATTAATACCTCTGACCGTGCTTATCACGTAGAGGTCCCTTCTGCCGAATTAGAAGATTTTGACTTTGCGGATACGTCTGGATCCACGATCCCAGACGGTGTCGTCAAAACCCGAGGGAATGAGACGACCGATGGTCCTTCTTCTGAATGCAATGAAAAGGTTAGATACGAAAATATCACTGCAACCTTAGGGCACCCAGTGATTCATAATGATCAATTAGATTTTGAAGACAATCCTACCCAAGTCGTTGCAACCCGAGGGCTCGTAACGACTTCTCCTTTATATATTAATAACCCTTCATATCTCGAAGAAGTTCGCAATGACGAAGCTTCTTGCGATCGCACATCTGCTACCATGCAGTTTCTACGATTAGAACATTTAAACTCCGAGGAGTTCAATAATGTCAAATCATTAATTCATAATCATGCCGACAGATTTCATCTTCCTGACGATAATCTCGGAGCTACTAACGCCACTCAGCATTTCATACCCACTACTAATGAGATCCCTATCCATACGAAACAATATCGATTTCCTCCTGTCCACAAAGACGAGATCAATAAACAAGTTAATGAATTATTATCCAATAATTTAATCGAATATTCTACATCCCCTTATAATTCCCCCGTGTGGATAGTACCCAAAAAATCAGATTCGCAGGGAAATAAAAGATGGCGAATGGTCATCGACTATCGCGGTCTCAATGAAAAAACCATAGGAGACGCATACCCTCTCCCAAATATAACTGATATTTTAGATCAATTAGGATCCGCTAAATATTTCTCTGTTCTCGATCTAGCCTCCGGTTTCCATCAAATCCCCATGGCTCCTAAAGATGCCCCTAAAACCGCATTTTCGACTCCATACGGTCATTATCAATTTAAAAGAATGCCTTTCGGTCTAAAAAATGCTCCAGCGACTTTTCAAAGATTAATGGATAACGTTCTTTCTGGATTACAGGGTAATGAATTATTCGTATATATGGACGACATAGTTATTTACGCCAGATCTCTAGAAGAGCATGAAATTAAATTTAATAAATTGATGCAAAGATTAAGAAACGCGAATTTAAAATTACAACCCGATAAATGCGAATTTCTACATCACGAAGTAGCGTACCTCGGTCATATTATCGGAGATGACGGAGTCAGGCCCGATCCAAAGAAAATAGCATCTATAGTTAGATTTCCCCCTCCGAAAAATGAAAAACACATAAAACAATTTCTAGGATTAGCTGGATACTATAGACGATTTATCCCTCAATTTTCCAAGGTCGCTAAACCACTCACAGACCTACTAAAGAAAAATAATACGTTTAATTGGCAACAAAAGCAAATAGAGGCTTTCGACATTCTAAAACGCTCTTTATGCTCTGAACCTATACTTCAATATCCCGATTTCACTCAACCTTTCATTTTAACAACCGACGCATCCGGATATGCTGTCGGAGGAGTACTCAGTCAAGGGCAAATCGGAAAAGATTTACCTATCGCTTATACCTCCCGCGTGTTAAATAACGCCGAACAAAATTATTCTACTATCGAAAAAGAATGCTTAGCCATAGTTTATTGCGTCAATCATTTTCGACCTTATTTATACGGAAAGAAATTCACTATTATTACTGATCATAAACCCCTCGTATGGTTACATTCTATTAAGGACCCTTCCTCCAGATTATGGAAATGGAGAACAAAATTGACTGAATACGAATACGAAATACAATATAAGAAAGGGAGTTTAAATAATAATGCAGATGCTTTATCCAGAAATCCACCTATTAATCTCGCCATTCCTCTATTCGTAAATCACGAGTATGATGAACCTCCAAACGAATCATTAGTCGAACCTGTTTCTAGTAACCCTAATATTTATTGCGAAGTTATTAAGACTCCTCCACCTAATCCACATCCTCAGGAACCTGACGTAATAGTAGAAGAATATTCCAGTGACGACGACAGCAGCGAAGACGGCGACAATAAACGAAGAACAGTTATTGACCTACGCGAAGGAGATCACATATATGAAGAAGTACTCCAACTCGCAGAACCACGGGAAACAGATTTAATTCTAGTAACCGAAAGCCGCGACTGTTTATTAAGACAAAAAGACGATCACGTAATTTTTATTCAAATGGATGGAACTCCTTATGATAACGGCGCTAAAGAATATCAACAAGCAAATTTACTACCTGTATATGAGAACCTCACGTTTGAAAGAGTAAATGTACAAACAGTTAAATCAAAAACATTAATATCCATTCCTATAAGATTAAATAATCGTTCGCGCTTAGAACAACAAACGTTAAAAAATTGTATGCGTTCCCTTTTAAATGCCGTAACCGAATTACGTTTAGCCTCCTTTAGTATCAGTAAAACTGATCGTTTCGACGATATACCATGGCGATACGTGATTAGCCAAATTCAAGAATTTTTGAGAGAATTACCCATCCACATTACAGTCTGCGAAAACTTAGTTCGAATTCCCCCTACCGAAGAACGCGAAACGCTCATTATCGAGAATCATTCCTCCGCTCACGGTGGTCATAAAGGAGTAACTAAAACTTATAACCGATTAAGACCTTATTATCATTGGAACACTATGAAAAAAGATATACAGCATCTTATTCAGAGGTGTCGTCAATGTCAGTTAAAGAAATTAACACGTGTAAAAACAAGACAACCCATGGTAATTACAGATACACCTAGGGCCGCATTCGACAAAGTAGCTCTCGATATAGTAGGTCCTCTCCCTATAACAAATTCTGGAAATCAATATATATTAACTATGCAAGATTTATTGACTAAATATTCTGTAGCCGTTCCTTTAAGAGAAGCTAATTCTTTATCCATTGCTATTGCGCTCACTAGAAATTTCATTTGCATATACGGCGCTCCTAAAGCCATCCTTACGGACCAAGGAACTAATTTTCTCTCTGGTCTCATACGAAATTTAGCTAAAATGTTTAATATACAACACTTTAAAACTACCGCCTATCATCCTCAATCTAACGGTTCTCTTGAAAGATCACATCATGTACTGACAGAATATCTTAAAATTCAGGTCCAGAAAGAGAGAGACTGGGATAGTCATATTAACATGGCAATGTTTTCTTATAACACTAGTGTTCATGAAGGAACTAAATACCCACCATTTGAGTTAATCTTCGGTAGAATAGCCCGATTACCCTCCGCTCACCCACCTGTCGAAGGAAATCTAGAGACTACCTATCGAGATTATCTGACTGATTTATTTAACAGAATACATGACACACAAGAAGACGCACGCAAAAACCTCATAAACTCTAAAGAACGAAGTAAACATTATTACGATCGAAAAGTTAACGAACAAAATTTTCAAGTAGGATCACGTGTATTTTTACTAAAGGAACCTGCAAAAGGAAAATTCGCCGACCAATATACCGGACCCCATGAAATTATAGAAGTTCTACCGCAGTGCAACGTCAAATTATTAGTCAAAAATAAACCCAGAATTGTTCACGTTAACAAGTTAAAAATTGCACATGTTGAACCAGGATAAAATAACATGTATCATCTTTGTTTACAGATGTTGGCAGCGCCAACGAAACATTATTCCAGGGCCTAAAGCAGTTATCCTCTTTAACAGCTCTCCATCGTCTGTGACTACGAACTGCCCCTAAGGCTCCGGATCAACTTCAGGTGGAAACAGTTCTCCTTTTTATCAACACTGTTTTACGGATCACCTGACATCTTTTATTAATTAACTAATTAACAAATTTTCCATTTCTAATAAACCATCTTAATTTCTGCTTAAATGCAGCAACCGTACTAAATATTTCTACTTTATACGCATAAAAAAAACTTTAACAACAATAAATACTAACGCTATACTTACTAATTGCAAAATGTGCATCGGAAAGAATTTTAAATACAACCCACATCCCTTGTTAAAGCACTTTCCAGAACTATATGAAATAAAATGCCTACGAATATCTGGCTACCAAGCTGAAGAAAGTGGCAAAAGACTTTGTATTAAATGCTATAACCGCACAACCCCAAAGGGTTATAAACATATAATTGGTCATGGAGTTATAGACGGAGATATGAGCCCTGCCGACTGTCAAATCTGCAGCAGCGAAATAGCCATAGAAAAACGCTCTGTTTTACAATGTAACGATTGCTTTATCGCTTATATAGAATTCATGAACGCCTTTAAAACATACTATTCTAACAAAATCGCACTTCTAGTTCTGGACACTGCTACCCTGGACGTTCTTTACCTCTCGGTGTACGATAACGACACTGGCTTCGAAATTGAATTGAGAACCCCAACCTAATAACCAAATAATCTATTTACTAAAACAAAATCTATTTTCTAACATTTTGTAACGTCCCGTCATTTTCGCGAAACCATATTTTTGCGCGCTACTGTTTTTCCTGCGCCAATACTTAAAATTTAAGGATAATTAATGATTTTCCTCTTTACATATAATTGTTTAGACTAAAATCAAGCATTTATATTATTAATTACTAACCATACCAAATCTAGGGTCTCCAGTTATCTAGTTCTAACTAGCCGCTACCAGGAACTAGCGATCCGACCAATCAAACGTCATCCGAGACCCCTGAGCGTATACTTCAACTAACCAGTTATTATTAAATGAAACTAACCCTTAGCAATAAGAATATATTTTAATCATGACTAACCCACCTATATATGAATATTCAATATTAATTAAACAATATAATAATATTATTTATGGAATCAGAAACATAATAACTTGTCGAACTTTACTTAACAATTTAAGACTTATAGTAATGAGTTTTAGAAGTATTTTAATCACTGACAGAATTATTATGAGGAAGGTTCCATAAATCCTTATCTTGCGATGCATTGTAACGACAAGCCTGCGACAAGCATTCGATGAATTACTAAAAGTGTTCAAACACTTAATATTTTAAGATTTCATCCGCAATTATATTTACGAAGCCTTATTTCAATCATTAAATGATTTCGATAACGAACCCAAGATTATTAAGATTTATTGAGTAAATTATTAAATGAAGAAACTTATAAATAAGGCCCAAGTGGATATAATTGAAGAGAATATTTTATTACAGAATTAAGTCAAACGAGAACAAGAAAGTCTCGATATTACGTTATGGAATCATAATTCTATAATTTAGAAATAACCTAATCTTACCCTATTGCATTAAACTCAAGTTTTATTATAAATTATCAATCATTAAGAATTCTAACTAATAATATAAAATAAATTATATAAGAAATGATTCCATAAACGTACAAATGAATATTTGGCGAACTACAAGAAACTTTAACATGTATCTATGCGCAGACCTCTCTAAAATCAGCTCATAATCAGCAAGTAATTAAGTGCCGATCGTAGGTGACAAGCCGCTTCCGTCCGTTATCTCCCTCGCGTTATCGGATGCTAGCGTTCAAACCACAAAAGAATAATAAATTAGACACTTCTTGGAATCGTCGCTCCTCATCTCAAGCTCACCGCCTAACTTCGATATCCGGTCCAGATTATCTAAAACTCGTAAATTGATAGTTGACACCTAGAGCGTTCGCTCCTGCGGGTCACCGTATCGTGACCTCTTAGTACAATTTATTGTGACATATTCCAAGAAAACGTCTTTCTTAGAAATCCCCACCAAAAGGGAATTGCACACGACACTCAGATTTTTCTCGATTTGATGGGTATATAAACCCTTAATTCTTAACTTCATGGCGGCATACCATCATAATCATCTCACCGTAACTCTACGGCATCTCATTATCGAGATCCCACCGTAGCTCTACAGTACATCATTTCTGTAGCCTTACGATACTCTGTATAAAGTCACGCGTTTGCCGTCAACCGCGTCGACATACCCAATTTGTTAGTCGCGCATAGAATTATAAAGTAAAAGTTAAATAAAGAACTCTTGTGCTTCAAAACTCGAATACGTTGATTTTGCCAAACATCCCGCGACCGAGGTCCTAGAGAAGGGAAGAAGGCGAACGAGCGTATTACGATCCACTGCCTGAAGTTCACAGTCTATCACAAGGTAAGTACTTATAATTACCCAGACTATTTAACACGCCAATTTTAATTCTAAGTTACTCTAGACTGACAATTCTCTTTCAATCACTACCTTCTCCTAAAACAAATAAACGAAATCCACTGTTAAGCATTGCATGCAGCTAACAGTTTCCCGTTGTCAATCGGTATTTATCAAATTAGAATCCAACTACCTTTCCATAATTTATTCAAGGTATCAATATCAGAAACTAGCAATATTAACGTGTAGAAACAGTACTCTTGATATCACTCGGACGTCGTCCAATCCACACTTTACCTCTTAGCCGTTGGACGTACCTTTCGTAAGTCCATACGACTCTCTACCATTTCCTCAGCATCCCGTCGTTGTCGAGCACCCAGCGATAGTGCCTGGTGACAAAGCTCCCCTCAACACCCTGCGTTATTTCCATCGTCGACGATAGGCATCCTTCGTATGCCCGAAGACAACTTCTCATTACCTTCTCTCGCCTAATAATATCGATAACAAGAGACAATATATCGCGTAAGAATTCTTAAATAGAATTCTAGAATTAATTTCGCTCTGGACGTGGTCCAATCCTCATTTTACCTATAGTTGCAACGCATACTTTTACCGTAGGCACAAGCAACTTTCTGCCATTTCCTCAACTTCCTTTCGTTGTCGAGCACCCAGCGATAGTGCCTGGTGACAAAGCTCCCATCAACACCCTACGTTATTTCCATCGTCGACGACAGGCATCCTTCGTATGCCCGAAGACATTCTCCTTAACCATCGACCTTCCTTTTGAATTTGTATTTAAGATCAAATGAATAGACGTATCGAATATTGATATCTCACTTCCTCAAGCTCACCCTTCATGTTATCTCACGATAGTTCTTATCTAACTCATTATAAGCCCTTCATTCCGACCATATAACCCCTTGTAGATGAGCAACCCGAGAGACAGAAAAGCACGTCGGAAAAGGAGGAATCATCGAGCCGGCTTGAAAACTCGCGAAGCCCGCGTTATATCGACTTTACGCTGGCTTAAGCGTAAAGCACTTAAAAATAAGCCGCGTGTCAAATCGTGTGAAATAGTATCATTTTCTCCCGATACATTGCGTCGCTTAAAAATCTCATCTTCTCAAACTAATACTCCACGAAGCTTAACAAACGAGCACGAAATAACGCCTGTAATAAATTTACCGTCAGGCTTAGATTCATACTCTCCAGAATTAATATTATTCTCTGAATGGTGTCAGAACATACGCTATTTAAAAGAAAATTACACTGCAGATAACCATCAAGAAGAATCTCAATCTAACGATTTAATCTCTCAGCTAAAAACTCAACTCCCCGAGAATTCTTTAGAAATAGATGAGTACGACAATTATCTAAATTATTGATGTATGTACACTTAATCATATGTGCATTAAATATATTATTCTCATCATTGCCTCTACTAATTAATTCAAATGCTACCCAGATCTACTGAATTAGACGTCCAAGGATTAACAAACGATGATGCAAATTCAATTATAAATATAATTATCGGGCTACTAACTGACGTTTTAGAAGGAACTATTGATATCGATCAACTCATAGTCTGCTTAGATAATCTTCATATCCCTGGTGCTCAAATAAGCGTCGAATTCACAGACGATTAAATAAATATCAAATTCATTTTATTAATTAGCCCCTGAATTATTATTATCATCCAGATGAATAAACAACTTCAAGGCTTAATTTGCAATACAATTTACCAATTAATACTCAATTTGATCTATGAATATTTGAATGGTAAAATAACTTTCGATCAAGTCATAACTATTTTAAACGACATCGAAGATATCGCTAATAGATTCGATACTCCCAACTAGTAACTAATACCCCACTCCTGTGACCTACAACATTCCCTAGATCCGTAACTTCGGTCCTAGCTCTCGGCGTCCCAGAGGTATAGCCGGTGTAAGCAGGTTGCCTCACAAAAATAGAGAGCGCCCGTTTTCTCACTAGCCTAGGCATAGAGAGAGAAGGAAGATCACCCAGACGTGACAATCCAAAACTTTGGTGGCAGCGGTGGGATAGCCTAAAGGACTGATAAGGATCTTCCTGTGTAAAGGTCTCAGGAATTAATCCTCTTTCGCGTTAAAATTCTAAAAATTTAAATCGAAAGTGAATAACGAGTGTAACTTGAAATTTGATCAAATTGTCGCTGACAAGTGTGGCAACAATTATCGCTGTCGCTGACGAAGAGGGTGGCAACAGACGATTACGATTGAATTTTCAATTATATTCAATTCCTTTCCTAAATGATTATCTTGATTTGAGATTTGACTTAGTTGTCGCTGACGAAGTGTGGCAACAACACCAACTGTCGCTGACGAAGAGTGTGGCAACAGTTGAGAAATAAGTTAAAATTTCAAATACATTTTATTTTCCCTCATGCCCAGGAAAGGCGGGCGTCGAGTTCAAATTAAAAGGATTAATTTCCAGATCAAAGAAACCATCTCCTCTTTCCAAAATCCCCTTCCCTTATTTACCAAATTATACAATTTAACTAATAATACAAACGACCCCGAACCACTATCTAACGAAAATAAGAGTATCGATTACAACCCAACGCCAATAGAATTCGAATGCAAATATCCTGATTACAAAACAATTGAACGTACAGATCCCCGTCGCAAAATCTATAAAATTCGACATCTATTCGGTCCCGATTAAGCGACCGAACACTGTAACTAATCTTATTAATATATTTTCTTTCAGCCTCTTATTTCTCTCTAAGGTAAGTGCGCCATGCCGACTACACGATCGCAAAGTTCTAATCCTCCCTCCGAGGCTGAGGAAGGTGTATCACGATCCGAACTTGAAATTTTTAGTCAAATGTTAACGGAAAAAGAAAAATCACTCAAAGAACAACACAAATTACTGCAGGAAAAGACAGACGAATTTAAAGCACTATTACGAGAAATCGAAACCAAAAAATCAGACGACCAGCATGACTCAATATTAACTACTTTAGTTGAGCAAATCTCTCACCTTAGTGCTTTACCCAGACAAGTAGAGATTTTAAACCAACGTATTAATAATAGTCTGACTTCCGATGCATCCAATCAAAGAAGAGCTCATTTTGATTACCTCCCTTCAGAAAACACTCATGCGACTAGTCCCGTCGACATACCTTCTCCGATCCGTTTTAAAGACGTAGTCGATTCTATCCCTAAATACGACGGACACAAAATGTCTGTTTTTCAATTTAGTAAAATCTGCGAACGTGCCCGCGAATTAATACCACAATATCACGAACATTACTTAGTGCAACTTATAATTAATAAATTACAAGGACATGCTTACTCCGCAATAGAAGGAAGAGAATATAACTCTGTTTTTTCATTAACAAAACAGTTAAAAACTATTTTCGGTCCAAATAAATCTGTAGATCAGTATCGCGGTGAACTCGCAAACATCTATATGAAACCTAACGAGGATATTTTCGATTATATAGCCAGAGTAAAAGAATTACGTGCAGCTATAATCGACGGAGAAAGCGACTGTTACGGAGAAATCGACGAATCCACCAAAGATACCATCGACCGTAGTGTTAGTACTAGTTTCGTTAACGGTCTCCCTACTGATTTGTTGATTAGAGTTAAATTAGAAGGAGCCTTCTCACTCGACCACGTCCTCGAGACTGCTATAAAATTATCAAAAACTCTAGAAGCAGAAAATGCGCGCAAACGGGCTACTTCCATGAATAGAACTAACATTCCTCCTCGCGCTGATTTCTCGAATAGATCCGGACCATTGCAACAACCAATAACTCATGATCCACAACAATCCTCTCTATCAAAATCATCACGAAATAATATCCCCTTTATAAAACCTCTTATCCCAGGACAACCCGGACCTAATTACCCTACCGAGAAAATCTGTCGCTACTGTAAAAACCCCGGACATCTTATTGACGAATGTCGCAAGCTCGCGTACAGACGCTCCCTCGGAAATAATTCTTCCCCTCCTCACCCTTCTACCAGTAACAATAATCAGGGAAACGCCCAGAGCGTTCCGGTAACAATTGGCGCCCGCCGGAACGATGCTCAACCGGGACGCCCTTCTCTTCTCCAACGCGCACCAGTTACTACAGTGCGACCTCTAAGCCCGACTCATACCTTATCACCAGTATTGGAAGAATAGAAGAAAAAGCAAAACCCCATAGCTTACCCACTGTTGTCCTTTCATCCCCAGACCTTCAGGGAGACTGCCTCTTCATGATCGATTCAGGCTCTGGAGTAAATCTCATAAAACGACACTGTCTTGATCGAAAAATAAAAATTCGCGAAGAAGATGTCCTAGCTCTTCAGGGACTATCTTCAGAAGTGATGCCGACTTTAGGCTCCGTTGTTATAAATTTTCTTGGTCTCCCTACCTGTTTTCATATAATTCCCGATACCGTCACTTTTCCTCAGGATGGAATTTTAGGAAACACCTTTTTGAAAACACGCGCCGCTACTATCGATTATAAAAATCGATGCTTACATTACGACGATATTAGAATTCCATTCTCAGAGGCAAGTTTTCTCCGCGTCGGACCGCGATCCGTCTCGCCCTTTTTCATTAATATCACTAACCCAGATAAATCATACGGATATATACCTCGCTTCGTGTATAACAAAGATGTATATCTCGGAGAAGCTATAGTCTCTAATATTAACGGTAAAGCTTACCTACCCATTATTAATACCTCTGACCGTGCTTATCACGTAGAGGTCCCTTCTGCCGAATTAGAAGATTTTGACTTTGCGGATACGTCTGGATCCACGATCCCAGACGGTGTCGTCAAAACCCGAGGGAATGAGACGACCGATGGTCCTTCTTCTGAATGCAATGAAAAGGTTAGATACGAAAATATCACTGCAATCTTAGGGCACCCAGTGATTCATAATGATCAATTAGATTTTGAAGACAATTCTACCCAAGTCGTTGCAACCCGAGGGCTCGTAACGACTTCTCCTTTATATATTAATAACCCTTCATATCTCGAAGAAGTTCGCAATGACGAAGCTTCTTGCGATCGCACATCTGCTACCATGCAGCTTCTACGATTAGAACATTTAAACTCCGAGGAGTTCAATAATGTCAAATCATTAATTCATAACCATGCCGACAGATTTCATCTTCCTGACGATAATCTCGGAGCTACTAACGCCACTCAGCATTTCATACCCACTACTAATGAGATCCCTATCCATACGAAACAATATCGATTTCCTCCTGTCCACAAAGACGAGATCAATAAACAAGTTAATGAATTATTATCCAATAATTTAATCGAATATTCTACATCCCCTTATAATTCCCCCGTGTGGATAGTACCCAAAAAATCAGATTCGCAGGGAAATAAAAGATGGCGAATGGTCATCGACTATCGCGGTCTCAATGAAAAAACCATAGGAGACGCATACCCTCTCCCAAATATAACTGATATTTTAGATCAATTAGGATCCGCTAAATATTTCTCTGTTCTCGATCTAGCCTCCGGTTTCCATCAAATCCCCATGGCTCCTAAAGATGCCCCTAAAACCGCATTTTCAACTCCATACGGTCATTATCAATTTAAAAGAATGCCTTTCGGTCTAAAAAATGCTCCAGCGACTTTTCAAAGATTAATGGATAACGTTCTTTCTGGATTACAGGGTAATGAATTATTCGTATATATGGACGACATAGTTATTTACGCCAGATCTCTAGAAGAGCATGAAATTAAATTTAATAAATTGATGCAAAGATTAAGAAACGCGAATTTAAAATTACAACCCGATAAATGCGAATTTCTACATCACGAAGTAGCGTACCTCGGTCATATTATCGGAGATGACGGAGTCAGGCCCGATCCAAAGAAAATAGCATCTATAGTTAGATTTCCCCCTCCGAAAAATGAAAAACACATAAAACAATTTCTAGGATTAGCTGGATACTATAGACGATTTATCCCTCAATTTTCCAAGGTCGCTAAACCACTCACAGACCTACTAAAGAAAAATAATACGTTTAATTGGCAACAAAAGCAAATAGAGGCTTTCGACATTCTAAAACGCTCTTTATGCTCTGAACCTATACTTCAATATCCCGATTTCACTCAACCTTTCATTTTAACAACCGACGCATCCGGATATGCTGTCGGAGGAGTACTCAGTCAAGGGCAAATCGGAAAAGATTTACCTATCGCTTATACCTCCCGCGTGTTAAATAACGCCGAACAAAATTATTCTACTATCGAAAAAGAATGCTTAGCCATAGTTTATTGCGTCAATCATTTTCGACCTTATTTATACGGAAAGAAATTCACTATTATTACTGATCATAAACCCCTCGTATGGTTACATTCTATTAAGGACCCTTCCTCCAGATTATGGAAATGGAGAACAAAATTGGCTGAATACGAATACGAAATACAATATAAGAAAGGGAGTTTAAATAATAATGCAGATGCTTTATCCAGAAATCCACCTATTAATCTCGCCATTCCTCTATTCGTAAATCACGAGTATGATGAACCTCCAAACGAATCATTAGTCGAACCTGTTTCTAGTAACCCTAATATTTATTGCGAAGTTATTAAGACTCCTCCACCTAATCCACATCCTCAGGAACCTGACGTAATAGTAGAAGAATATTCCAGTGACGACGACAGCAGCGAAGACGGCGACAATAAACGAAGAACAGTTATTGACCTACGCGAAGGAGATCACATATATGAAGAAGTACTCCAACTCGCAGAACCACGGGAAACAGATTTAATTCTAGTAACCGAAAGCCGCGACTGTTTATTAAGACAAAAAGACGATCACGTAATTTTTATTCAAATGGATGGAACTCCTTATGATAACGGCGCTAAAGAATATCAACAAGCAAATTTACTACCTGTATATGAGAACCTCACGTTTGAAAGAGTAAATGTACAAACAGTTAAATCAAAAACATTAATATCCATTCCTATAAGATTAAATAATCGTTCGCGCTTAGAACAACAAACGTTAAAAAATTGTATGCGTTCCCTTTTAGATGCCGTAACCGAATTACGTTTAGCCTCCTTTAGTATCAGTAAAACCGATCGTTTCGACGATATACCATGGCGATACGTGATTAGTCAAATTCAAGAATTTTTGAGAGAATTACCCATCCACATTACAGTCTGCGAAAACTTAGTTCGAATTCCCCCTGCCGAAGAACGCGAAACGCTCATTATCGAGAATCATTCTTCCGCTCACGGTGGTCATAAAGGAGTAACTAAAACTTATAACCGATTAAGACCTTATTATCATTGGAACACTATGAAAAAAGATATACAGCATCTTATTCAGAGGTGTCGTCAATGTCAGTTAAAGAAATTAACACGTGTAAAAACAAGACAACCCATGGTAATTACAGATACACCTAGGGCCGCATTCGACAAAGTAGCTCTCGATATAGTAGGTCCTCTCCCTATAACAAATTCTGGAAATCAATATATATTAACTATGCAAGATTTATTGACTAAATATTCTGTAGCCGTTCCTTTAAGAGAAGCTAATTCTTTATCCATTGCTATTGCGCTCACTAGAAATTTCATTTGCATATACGGCGCTCCTAAAGCCATCCTTACGGACCAAGGAACTAATTTTCTCTCTGGTCTCATACGAAATTTAGCTAAAATGTTTAATATACAATACTTTAAAACTACCGCCTATCATCCTCAATCTAACGGTTCTCTTGAAAGATCACATCATGTACTGACAGAATATCTTAAAATTCAGGTCCAGAAAGAGAGAGACTGGGATAGTCATATTAACATGGCAATGTTTTCTTATAACACTAGTGTTCATGAAGGAACTAAATACCCACCATTTGAGTTAATCTTCGGTAGAATAGCCCGATTACCCTCCGCTCACCCACCTGTCGAAGGAAATCTAGAGACTACCTATCGAGATTATCTGACTGATTTATTTAACAGAATACATGACACACAAGAAGACGCACGCAAAAACCTCATAAACTCTAAAGAACGAAGTAAACATTATTACGATCGAAAAGTTAACGAACAAAATTTTCAAGTAGGATCACGTGTATTTTTACTAAAGGAACCTGCAAAAGGAAAATTCGCCGACCAATATACCGGACCCCATGAAATTATAGAAGTTCTACCGCAGTGCAACGTCAAATTATTAGTCAAAAATAAACCCAGAATTGTTCACGTTAACAAGTTAAAAATTGCACATGTTGAACCAGGATAAAATAACATGTATCATCTTTGTTTACAGATGTTGGCAGCGCCAACGAAACATTATTCCAGGGCCTAAAGCAGTTATCCTCTTTAACAGCTCTCCATCGTCTGTGACTACGAACTGCCCCTAAGGCTCCGGATCAACTTCAGGTGGAAACAGTTCTCCTTTTTATCAACACTGTTTTACGGATCACCTGACATCTTTTATTAATTAACTAATTAACAAATTTTCCATTTCTAATAAACCATCTTAATTTCTGCTTAAATGCAGCAACCGTACTAAATATTTCTACTTTATACGCATAAAAAAAACTTTAACAACAATAAATACTAACGCTATACTTACTAATTGCAAAATGTGCATCGGAAAGAATTTTAAATACAACCCACATCCCTTGTTAAAGCACTTTCCAGAACTATATGAAATAAAATGCCTACGAATATCTGGCTACCAAGCTGAAGAAAGTGGCAAAAGACTTTGTATTAAATGCTATAACCGCACAACCCCAAAGGGTTATAAACATATAATTGGTCATGGAGTTATAGACGGAGATATGAGCCCTGCCGACTGTCAAATCTGCAGCAGCGAAATAGCCATAGAAAAACGCTCTGTTTTACAATGTAACGATTGCTTTATCGCTTATATAGAATTCATGAACGCCTTTAAAACATACTATTCTAACAAAATCGCACTTCTAGTTCTGGACACTGCTACCCTGGACGTTCTTTACCTCTCGGTGTACGATAACGACACTGGCTTCGAAATTGAATTGAGAACCCCAACCTAATAACCAAATAATCTATTTACTAAAACAAAATCTATTTTCTAACATTTTGTAACGTCCCGTCATTTTCGCGAAACCATATTTTTGCGCGCTACTGTTTTTCCTGCGCCAATACTTAAAATTTAAGGATAATTAATGATTTTCCTCTTTACATATAATTGTTTAGACTAAAATCAAGCATTTATATTATTAATTACTAACCATACCAAATCTAGGGTCTCCAGTTATCTAGTTCTAACTAGCCGCTACCAGGAACTAGCGATCCGACCAATCAAACGTCATCCGAGACCCCTGAGCGTATACTTCAACTAACCAGTTATTATTAAATGAAACTAACCCTTAGCAATAAGAATATATTTTAATCATGACTAACCCACCTATATATGAATATTCAATATTAATTAAACAATATAATAATATTATTTATGGAATCAGAAACATAATAACTTGTCGAACTTTACTTAACAATTTAAGACTTATAATAATGAGTTTTAGAAGTATTTTAATCACTGACAGAATTATTATGAGGAAGGTTCCATAAATCCTTATCTTGCGATGCATTGTAACGACAAGCCTGCGACAAGCATTCGATGAATTACTAAAAGTGTTCAAACACTTAATATTTTAAGATTTCATCCGCAATTATATTTACGAAGCCTTATTTCAATCATTAAATGATTTCGATAACGAACCCAAGATTATTAAGATTTATTGAATAAATTATTAAATGAAGAAACTTATAAATAAGGCCCAAGTGGATATAATTGAAGAGAATATTTTATTACAGAATTAAGTCAAACGAGAACAAGAAAGTCTCGATATTACGTTATGGAATCATAATTCTATAATTTAGAAATAACCTAATCTTACCCTATTGCATTAAACTCAAGTTTTATTATAAATTATCAATCATTAAGAATTCTAACTAATAATATAAAATAAATTATATAAGAAATGATTCCATAAACGTACAAATGAATATTTGGCGAACTACAAGAAACTTTAACATGTATCTATGCGCAGACCTCTCTAAAATCAGCTCATAATCAGCAAGTAATTAAGTGCCGATCGTAGGTGACAAGCCGCTTCCGTCCGTTATCTCCCTCGCGTTATCGGATGCTAGCGTTCAAACCACAAAAGAATAATAAATTAGACACTTCTTGGAATCGTCGCTCCTCATCTCAAGCTCACCGCCTAACTTCGATATCCGGTCCAGATTATCTAAAACTCGTAAATTGATAGTTGACACCTAGAGCGTTCGCTCCTGCGGGTCACCGTATCGTGACCTCTTAGTACAATTTATTGTGACATATTCCAAGAAAACGTCTTTCTTAGAAATCCCCACCAAAAGGGAATTGCACACGACACTCAGATTTTTCTCGATTTGATGGGTATATAAACCCTTAATTCTTAACTTCATGGCGGCATACCATCATTATCATCTCACCGTAACTCTACGGCATCTCATTATCGAGATCCCACCGTAGCTCTACAGTACATCATTTCTGTAGCCTTACGATACTCTGTATAAAGTCACGCGTTTGCCGTCAACCGCGTCGACATACCCAATTTGTTAGTCGCGCATAGAATTATAAAGTAAAAGTTAAATAAAGAACTCTTGTGCTTCAAAACTCGAATACGTTGATTTTGCCAAACATCCCGCGACCGAGGTCCTAGAGAAGGGAAGAAGGCGAACGAGCGTATTACGATCCACTGCCTGAAGTTCACAGTCTATCACAAGGTAAGTACTTATAATTACCCAGACTATTTAACACGCCAATTTTAATTCTAAGTTACTCTAGACTGACAATTCTCTTTCAATCACTACCTTCTCCTAAAACAAATAAACGAAATCCACTGTTAAGCATTGCATGCAGCTAACAGTTTCCCGTTGTCAATCGGTATTTATCAAATTAGAATCCAACTACCTTTCCATAATTTATTCAAGGTATCAATATCAGAAACTAGCAATATTAACGTGTAGAAACAGTACTCTTGATATCACTCGGACGTCGTCCAATCCACACTTTACCTCTAGCCGTTGGACGTACCTTTCGTAAGTCCATACGACTCTCTACCATTTCCTCAGCATCCCGTCGTTGTCGAGCACCCAGCGATAGTGCCTGGTGACAAAGCTCCCCTCAACACCCTGCGTTATTTCCATCGTCGACGATAGGCATCCTTCGTATGCCCGAAGACAACTTCTCATTACCTTCTCTCGCCTAATAATATCGATAACAAGAGACAATATATCGCGTAAGAATTCTTAAATAGAATTCTAGAATTAATTTCGCTCTGGACGTGGTCCAATCCTCATTTTACCTATAGTTGCAACGCATACTTTTACCGTAGGCACAAGCAACTTTCTGCCATTTCCTCAACTTCCTTTCGTTGTCGAGCACCCAGCGATAGTGCCTGGTGACAAAGCTCCCATCAACACCCTACGTTATTTCCATCGTCGACGACAGGCATCCTTCGTATGCCCGAAGACATTCTCCTTAACCATCGACCTTCCTTTTGAATTTGTATTTAAGATCAAATGAATAGACGTATCGAATATTGATATCTCACTTCCTCAAGCTCACCCTTCATGTTATCTCACGATAGTTCTTATCTAACTCATTATAAGCCCTTCATTCCGACCATATAACCCCTTGTAGATGAGCAACCCGAGAGACAGAAAAGCACGTCGGAAAAGGAGGAATCATCGAGCCGGCTTGAAAACTCGCGAAGCCCGCGTTATATCGACTTTACGCTGGCTTAAGCGTAAAGCACTTAAAAATAAGCCGCGTGTCAAATCGTGTGAAATAGTATCATTTTCTCCCGATACATTGCGTCGCTTAAAAACCTCATCTTCTCAAACTAATACTCCACGAAGCTTAACAAACGAGCACGAAATAACGCCTGTAATAAATTTACCGTCAGGCTTAGATTCATACTCTCCAGAATTAATATTATTCTCTGAATGGTGTCAGAACATACGCTATTTAAAAGAAAATTACACTGCAGATAACCATCAAGAAGAATCTCAATCTAACGATTTAATCTCTCAGCTAAAAACTCAACTCCCCGAGAATTCTTTAGAAATAGATGAGTACGACAATTATCTAAATTATTGATGTATGTACACTTAATCATATGTGCATTAAATATATTATTCTCATCATTGCCTCTACTAATTAATTCAAATGCTACCCAGATCTACTGAATTAGACGTCCAAGGATTAACAAACGATGATGCAAATTCAATTATAAATATAATTATCGGGCTACTAACTGACGTTTTAGAAGGAACTATTGATATCGATCAACTCATAGTCTGCTTAGATAATCTTCATATCCCTGGTGCTCAAATAAGCGTCGAATTCACAGACGATTAAATAAATATCAAATTCATTTTATTAATTAGCCCCTGAATTATTATTATCATCCAGATGAATAAACAACTTCAAGGCTTAATTTGCAATACAATTTACCAATTAATACTCAATTTGATCTATGAATATTTGAATGGTAAAATAACTTTCGATCAAGTCATAACTATTTTAAACGACATCGAAGATATCGCTAATAGATTCGATACTCCCAACTAGTAACTAATACCCCACTCCTGTGACCTACAACATTCCCTAGATCCGTAACTTCGGTCCTAGCTCTCGGCGTCCCAGAGGTATAGCCGGTGTAAGCAGGTTGCCTCACAAAAATAGAGAGCGCCCGTTTTCTCACTAGCCTAGGCATAGAGAGAGAAGGAAGATCACCCAGACGTGACAATTTACATACTCCTATGTAACCTATATTCTAACCTTGATGAGTTATCTAGTCATAACTAAGACAATTCTATAAACGGTCTCTAGCTTAACATTTATTAACTAAATAAATCACTAATTTATAACAAAGTATAGAATAAATTATATCTTTATTATAACCTTATAAATACTTAAGTCCAAGGCAAATGCAATTCCGCGTAATTAACTAAAATTAGGAGATACAGTAAACTAGTTATACTACATTTCGTTAAACGTACAGTCTAAAACGTAATATGAAAATTATACGCAGCATTTAATCATTATTAGTGTTCAAATTTATAGAGATAATACATATATATATATTAAATGATAATATATCGTTAAAATTATATAAGATATACATTCTATATTACTACTTTTAACTCTAAGTATTTTAATACTTAATGAAGACATTGAACGAAAACATTTTGGAAAATATACTATACTTTAAGTAACTTTAAAATGTCCTATCTATTTAATCCTAATACGATAAAGTGTCCTATCTATTTAATCTTATATATATAAAATGATAAAATGTCTCTTTATAGCTTCCTTCGATCTTACTACTATAATTATTCTGGCGAAACAATTACATTACGACAAATAACTAGTCTTAAGTAAATATGGCTGACAAATATCTGATTTATTTAATCTTGATCGTAGATAATAAAGTGCTCGTCCTATTTAATAAATAAAAAAAAAATAATAAAAAAAATAAAAAAAAAAAAAAAAACAAAATATATATATACGATAATTAATACGATAATAATATAACAAAGTGCATTCTTAGCTTCTTACGAATCATATATATATGGATTTAAATCATAAGAATATATATATTTTAATTAATGAATCTTAATCATAAACAATAAAATGCTTCTACGGTGTTTCCTCTAATCTTACGAGTATATAAAGTACTTATGAAGGCAGTATGAAATAAAATAACGCAGTTTCTCGATAAGCATAATTTTAATAATTACGTAAAATACATACGATAATAATTATTATAAAAGAACTATTAAAAATATATACGAACATTTGCGATCGCGCGCGCGCTCTTCAGAATAACCTGAATCGATGACGCTATCAAGGCAGTTCTGAAACAATGCACAAAAATAATATAATGTCAAGCAATGAGATAAACCCAAAGCAAAACAAAGTAAAAGAAAGCTTACTTACCTAATTCTTATAGAATCCCGCTTGGCGTAAAACTTCTTCACGGTACTCCGCGTCTTCAAAATCATCGTACCCCGCGTCCTCACACCTCCTCACCGGCGCCGCGAAATCGATCATTCTCTGCACCCTTCTTTCAGCACGTAGTCTACTCATCTTCACTACGTTCTTCCACAAGCATACCCTCCACGGTGGTCCACAATCCCAGTCGTCCTCTAACAAACAAATAAAGGTTACATACATCGAATTATCAATTATATATTAACAAACCGCGTCATAAAAAAAAAAAATTTTTTTTTTTTTTTAAAAGAACTTACTGAGCATCTCATCGGTGATCAGAAATCTCTCTCTGAACAATCTCTCCTCCTCGCTCCATTCCTCAAATAATTTATTCAGGGAGAAAATATCATCCCCTTCCTCCTCCAGGAAAGCCTCCCAGCGCCGTCTCTCTTCGGCTCTCACTCGCCGATCTTCGCGATCCTTCTTCGTGTATTGATACACAGAAAGAATAACGTCGGGCTGAGAAAGAAAACCCTTAATTATTATATTTCCCTATCTCGATCGCCCCGTTCCAAATTATTAAGCAAATATCAAATATCATTAATATCAGAGGTAATAGCATTAATAATAAAACAGACTCATACACATTCATGAATAACTACTTACGTTCTCCTTATCAAACTCCATCACCAGAATTATCGGTAATCGCCTGATCACCACCCTCGTTTTCGAATACGGGACTTCAATTTCCATTATAAATTTTTCTTTTCTCACAACACTCTTACCACTGCAAAACTAAAGTGCGACTGTGCGATTCTTCTTCGTTGACCTGCACGTGGAAAACCATTTTCTTTTTCCTCCCATTCCCCCTCTACTCACATACACTTCTACCTATGATATGTTTACGACTTGACACGCCCTTTCTAACTTACCAAAGACGTTAAAACACAACCTTTCCCAGCGAAAAACTACACATATGGATGCAATATCAGACCCTCGCAGCTTGGCGGCCTGATTCAGAGAACTAGCAAAATACGAAAGCGTCCTCGAAAAAATAATAACAAAAAGAGAGAAGAGAATTTTTATTTATCATTAAGCATCTATGTAAGTTAATATAGTATATATTCCTCGCTACGATAAGCTTCACCCTAAATAATTAACATCTACGCATTGGTTCTAACTGATCTAATTAAAGTAATTTTAATGAAATATATATATCTTAAGTATAGAACGTACATATATACCCAAGTACAATTCTTATATCTTACTCAGTTGCAAAATAAAGTTATAAGACATATAGCATATATATATAAAAAAAAAAAGGAAAAAAAATAATAATTTACATATTCATAATTTTAGAATAAAACGTGCATATAATCTATTATAATTCCATACTTTACTCGGTGACAAAAGGATACCTCATATACTATATATATATAGATATATATATAAAGAAAAAAAAAAACCCCAAAAAGCACACAAAAAAAAAAAATAATAATAATAAAACAATATATATATATATTTACGTATAATTAGAATAAGAATATATATATATTCAATAATAATCACATATATATATATCCTACTTGATTACAAAGCTATAGGAATACAAACATACACATATAACCATAATTTTAAAGCAATATCACATACACGAACAATTAGATTAAGAATATCTATATATATATACTTCACTATGCATTATTACAGACATGTTGTCGTACTTCGCGATTCTCGTTCTCGTTAATCCGATTCACGCTCTTATTGGATTCGATTGTGGCGGACAACACCTGAATATTACTTCGGTATCGTTGCTCGATGTTGGAGAATGCAATCTTGATATACGGAAACCCAATTCGACTGACGTCTACATGCAACTCTTACAACTCTCGGACTACAATCATGCAGAAGTCATCCAGTGCAAGGTGGAAATATCACGGACAATTTACCACTGCGGAATGCACTCGCATGTCTCCATAGTCCATAACGGAAAGGCAGATTATATCCACGAAACCGGATATACAGTGTGCCGAAGGGCATTCCAAGATGGAACATTCTCTCTCGGAGATAGCAATATCATTCACGGACTAAGAGCTAATCAGACTACTTATCATAGTCTCACCTTAGCCGGACGCACTAATAACGACGGAACCTGCAAAGGCACTCAGTACTCCGACCCTTACGGAACCTGGGATAACGTCGTTGTTCAAGCCGTCGTCAAGATCTCCTTGAGGACATCGCACGTTCCCGTACAATTAAACTCCGGAAAAATAATATTAAAATCCGGAACCATTTGTCTCTTGAGCGAAGGATTTTGCATCGATTCCGAAAACGGATACTCGTATTGGAAATCCTTGCCAACATCTGCTTGCAATTTCCATCAATATGACGTTCTTTATGAGGGTTTAGCAACTAAAATTACAGATAATTCAACTAACCCTCTTTCTCCAATTATTTATAGTCTGACTACGCAGGACGTCACGTTCGCACTTACGAAGACAAAAGAACAACCCTTGTGCGGATACACTTTATTTCGCACAGAGCACCCTAAGCTCTTTATCCTAGAGACAAAGCAAGGCGATACCTTCGCCAGCCGAGGTATCATCCCCGTGGACAACCTGGATATATTCACATATATGAATTCTAAATTCGTGTATGTGGAAAAACACATCCGACAACAAATGACTTCATTATATTATAATGTTATGCAACAAAAATGCGAATTAGAAAGACAGGTAATCACCAACGCCCTGTCTTTCGCTACTCTTCAACCAGATGAATTCGCATATCGCCTTATGAAAGGACCCGGCTATATGGCAGTTACAACCGGGGAAACCACGCACATCGTCAAATGCATACCTGTAGATGTTGTAGTAAGGAAAACAAAGGAATGTTACACGGAATTACCTGTAACCACCCGCAACACTTCCTTGTTTCTCACCCCGAAATCCCGGATAATTTCTAAATATGGAAATCAAAGGGAATGCAGTTTTGAATTACCAACTATGTACCGTATCGAGGATACATGGGTTCAATTTACACCTGAACCTCAAATCAGACAGTTACCTCCGCAACAATTAAAACCAATGACGACATTAACCTGGGATTATTTGACGCCAGGAGCCCTCGCTGTCAGCGGAATATACTCCGAAGAAGATATAGAAAAACTGAGGGATCACATTATGTTCCCCGCAGAGAAACCCGCTCTTCTAAATACAATTGCAAGAGGAATTACGGGATACTCCATTAACTCCGACGCTGTCTCCATGTATAATTTATTGGACGAAGCCTCTCTCAATAAAATTGCCGAGAGTGCCGCCTCACGAGTATGGACCGGATTTATTTCATTCGGATCCGCAACTGCTGGAATCCTTGGCATTCTAATAATTATTCGCATCATAAAAGTCTTCGTCGATACAGCTATTCACGGTTATGCCTTACATTCCGCCTATGGATGGAGCATGCATTTGGCTGGAGCCATTTGGAGCTCTCTCACTCATCTACTACTTCATCTCGCACGAGGACCTGTCGATAGGACCGACAATAAAAAACCAGCCAAGGGACCACCTTCACCTTCTGCTCCCGAAGACCTCTCCAGGGAACCTACCGTAATCATTAATGGGTTTTCAAGACCAAATGATACTGCCTCATCCAACATCGAATCAGCAACTACTAATAATGTTTCTGATATTAATTCATATCAGAATTTAAGAGATCGTTTAAAAGATCTCGAACAAATTCCTTCGAATACATCGCAATTTGTTCTTAAATAAGGGGGGAGGTGTAACGTCCCGTCATTTTCGCGAAACCATATTTTTGCGCGCTACTGTTTTTCCTGCGCCAATACTTAAAATTTAAGGATAATTAATGATTTTCCTCTTTACATATAATTGTTTAGACTAAAATCAAGCATTTATATTATTAATTACTAACCATACCAAATCTAGGGTCTCCAGTTATCTAGTTCTAACTAGCCGCTACCAGGAACTAGCGATCCGACCAATCAAACGTCATCCGAGACCCCTGAGCGTATACTTCAACTAACCACTTATTATTAAATGAAACTAACCCTTAGCAATAAGAATATATTTTAATCATGACTAACCCACCTATATATGAATATTCAATATTAATTAAACAATATAATAATATTATTTATGGAATCAGAAACATAATAACTTGTCGAACTTTACTTAACAATTTAAGACTTATAGTAATGAGTTTTAGAAGTATTTTAATCACTGACAGAATTATTATGAGGAAGGTTCCATAAATCCTTATCTTGCGATGCATTGTAACGACAAGCCTGCGACAAGCATTCGATGAATTACTAAAAGTGTTCAAACACTTAATATTTTAAGATCTCATCCGCAATTATATTTACGAAGCCTTATTTCAATCATTAAATGATTTCGATAACGAACCCAAGATTATTAAGATTTATTGAGTAAATTATTAAATGAAGAAACTTATAAATAAGGCCCAAGTGGATATAATTGAAGAGAATATTTTATTACAGAATTAAGTCAAACGAGAACAAGAAAGTCTCGATATTACGTTATGGAATCATAATTCTATAATTTAGAAATAACCTAATCTTACCCTATTGCATTAAACTCAAGTTTTATTATAAATTATCAATCATTAAGAATTCTAACTAATAATATAAAATAAATTATATAAGAAATGATTCCATAAACGTACAAATGAATATTTGGCGAACTACAAGAAACTTTAACATGTATCTATGCGCAGACCTCTCTAAAATCAGCTCATAATCAGCAAGTAATTAAGTGCCGATCGTAGGTGACAAGCCGCTTCCGTCCGTTATCTCCCTCGCGTTATCGGATGCTAGCGTTCAAACCACAAAAGAATAATAAATTAGACACTTCTTGGAATCGTCGCTCCTCATCTCAAGCTCACCGCCTAACTTCGATATCCGGTCCAGATTATCTAAAACTCGTAAATTGATAGTTGACACCTAGAGCGTTCGCTCCTGCGGGTCACCGTATCGTGACCTCTTAGTACAATTTATTGTGACATATTCCAAGAAAACGTCTTTCTTAGAAATCCCCACCAAAAGGGAATTGCACACGACACTCAGATTTTTCTCGATTTGATGGGTATATAAACCCTTAATTCTTAACTTCATGGCGGCATACCATCATTATCATCTCACCGTAACTCTACGGCATCTCATTATCGAGATCCCACCGTAGCTCTACAGTACATCATTTCTGTAGCCTTACGATACTCTGTATAAAGTCACGCGTTTGCCGTCAACCGCGTCGACATACCCAATTTGTTAGTCGCGCATAGAATTATAAAGTAAAAGTTAAATAAAGAACTCTTGTGCTTCAAAACTCGAATACGTTGATTTTGCCAAACATCCCGCGACCGAGGTCCTAGAGAAGGGAAGAAGGCGAACGAGCGTATTACGATCCACTGCCTGAAGTTCACAGTCTATCACAAGGTAAGTACTTATAATTACCCAGACTATTTAACACGCCAATTTTAATTCTAAGTTACTCTAGACTGACAATTCTCTTTCAATCACTACCTTCTCCTAAAACAAATAAACGAAATCCACTGTTAAGCATTGCATGCAGCTAACAGTTTCCCGTTGTCAATCGGTATTTATCAAATTAGAATCCAACTACCTTTCCATAATTTATTCAAGGTATCAATATCAGAAACTAGCAATATTAACGTGTAGAAACAGTACTCTTGATATCACTCGGACGTCGTCCAATCCACACTTTACCTCTAGCCGTTGGACGTACCTTTCGTAAGTCCATACGACTCTCTACCATTTCCTCAGCATCCCGTCGTTGTCGAGCACCCAGCGATAGTGCCTGGTGACAAAGCTCCCCTCAACACCCTGCGTTATTTCCATCGTCGACGATAGGCATCCTTCGTATGCCCGAAGACAACTTCTCATTACCTTCTCTCGCCTAATAATATCGATAACAAGAGACAATATATCGCGTAAGAATTCTTAAATAGAATTCTAGAATTAATTTCGCTCTGGACGTGGTCCAATCCTCATTTTACCTATAGTTGCAACGCATACTTTTACCGTAGGCACAAGCAACTTTCTGCCATTTCCTCAACTTCCTTTCGTTGTCGAGCACCCAGCGATAGTGCCTGGTGACAAAGCTCCCATCAACACCCTACGTTATTTCCATCGTCGACGACAGGCATCCTTCGTATGCCCGAAGACATTCTCCTTAACCATCGACCTTCCTTTTGAATTTGTATTTAAGATCAAATGAATAGACGTATCGAATATTGATATCTCACTTCCTCAAGCTCACCCTTCATGTTATCTCACGATAGTTCTTATCTAACTCATTATAAGCCCTTCATTCCGACCATATAACCCCTTGTAGATGAGCAACCCGAGAGACAGAAAAGCACGTCGGAAAAGGAGGAATCATCGAGCCGGCTTGAAAACTCGCGAAGCCCGCGTTATATCGACTTTACGCTGGCTTAAGCGTAAAGCACTTAAAAATAAGCCGCGTGTCAAATCGTGTGAAATAGTATCATTTTCTCCCGATACATTGCGTCGCTTAAAAACCTCATCTTCTCAAACTAATACTCCACGAAGCTTAACAAACGAGCACGAAATAACGCCTGTAATAAATTTACCGTCAGGCTTAGATTCATACTCTCCAGAATTAATATTATTCTCTGAATGGTGTCAGAACATACGCTATTTAAAAGAAAATTACACTGCAGATAACCATCAAGAAGAATCTCAATCTAACGATTTAATCTCTCAGCTAAAAACTCAACTCCCCGAGAATTCTTTAGAAATAGATGAGTACGACAATTATCTAAATTATTGATGTATGTACACTTAATCATATGTGCATTAAATATATTATTCTCATCATTGCCTCTACTAATTAATTCAAATGCTACCCAGATCTACTGAATTAGACGTCCAAGGATTAACAAACGATGATGCAAATTCAATTATAAATATAATTATCGGGCTACTAACTGACGTTTTAGAAGGAACTATTGATATCGATCAACTCATAGTCTGCTTAGATAATCTTCATATCCCTGGTGCTCAAATAAGCGTCGAATTCACAGACGATTAAATAAATATCAAATTCATTTTATTAATTAGCCCCTGAATTATTATTATCATCCAGATGAATAAACAACTTCAAGGCTTAATTTGCAATACAATTTACCAATTAATACTCAATTTGATCTATGAATATTTGAATGGTAAAATAACTTTCGATCAAGTCATAACTATTTTAAACGACATCGAAGATATCGCTAATAGATTCGATACTCCCAACTAGTAACTAATACCCCACTCCTGTGACCTACAACATTCCCTAGATCCGTAACTTCGGTCCTAGCTCTCGGCGTCCCAGAGGTATAGCCGGTGTAAGCAGGTTGCCTCACAAAAATAGAGAGCGCCCGTTTTCTCACTAGCCTAGGCATAGAGAGAGAAGGAAGATCACCCAGACGTGACAATTTACATACTCCTATGTAACCTATATTCTAACCTTGATGAGTTATCTAGTCATAACTAAGACAATTCTATAAACGGTCTCTAGCTTAACATTTATTAACTAAATAAATCACTAATTTATAACAAAGTATAGAATAAATTATATCTTTATTATAACCTTATAAATACTTAAGTCCAAGGCAAATGCAATTCCGCGTAATTAACTAAAATTAGGAGATACAGTAAACTAGTTATACTACATTTCGTTAAACGTACAGTCTAAAACGTAATATGAAAATTATACGCAGCATTTAATCATTATTAGTGTTCAAATTTATAGAGATAATACATATATATATATTAAATGATAATATATCGTTAAAATTATATAAGATATACATTCTATATTACTACTTTTAACTCTAAGTATTTTAATACTTAATGAAGACATTGAACGAAAACATTTTGGAAAATATACTATACTTTAAGTAACTTTAAAATGTCCTATCTATTTAATCCTAATACGATAAAGTGTCCTATCTATTTAATCTTATATATATAAAATGATAAAATGTCTCTTTATAGCTTCCTTCGATCTTACTACTATAATTATTCTGGCGAAACAATTACATTACGACAAATAACTAGTCTTAAGTAAATATGGCTGACAAATATCTGATTTATTTAATCTTGATCGTAGATAATAAAGTGCTCGTCCTATTTAATAAATAAAAAAAAAATAATAAAAAAAATAAAAAAAAAAAAAAAAAACAAAATATATATATACGATAATTAATACGATAATAATATAACAAAGTGCATTCTTAGCTTCTTACGAATCATATATATATGGATTTAAATCATAAGAATATATATATTTTAATTAATGAATCTTAATCATAAACAATAAAATGCTTCTACGGTGTTTCCTCTAATCTTACGAGTATATAAAGTACTTATGAAGGCAGTATGAAATAAAATAACGCAGTTTCTCGATAAGCATAATTTTAATAATTACGTAAAATACATACGATAATAATTATTATAAAAGAACTATTAAAAATATATACGAACATTTGCGATCGCGCGCGCGCTCTTCAGAATAACCTGAATCGATGACGCTATCAAGGCAGTTCTGAAACAATGCACAAAAATAATATAATGTCAAGCAATGAGATAAACCCAAAGCAAAACAAAGTAAAAGAAAGCTTACTTACCTAATTCTTATAGAATCCCGCTTGGCGTAAAACTTCTTCACGGTACTCCGCGTCTTCAAAATCATCGTACCCCGCGTCCTCACACCTCCTCACCGGCGCCGCGAAATCGATCATTCTCTGCACCCTTCTTTCAGCACGTAGTCTACTCATCTTCACTACGTCCTTCCACAAGCATACCCTCCACGGTGGTCCACAATCCCAGTCGTCCTCTAACAAACAAATAAAGGTTACATACATCGAATTATCAATTATATATTAACAAACCGCGTCATAAAAAAAAAAAATTTTTTTTTTTTTTTAAAAGAACTTACTGAGCATCTCATCGGTGATCAGAAATCTCTCTCTGAACAATCTCTCCTCCTCGCTCCATTCCTCAAATAATTTATTCAGGGAGAAAATATCATCCCCTTCCTCCTCCAGGAAAGCCTCCCAGCGCCGTCTCTCTTCGGCTCTCACTCGCCGATCTTCGCGATCCTTCTTCGTGTATTGATACACAGAAAGAATAACGTCGGGCTGAGAAAGAAAACCCTTAATTATTATATTTCCCTATCTCGATCGCCCCGTTCCAAATTATTAAGCAAATATCAAATATCATTAATATCAGAGGTAATAGCATTAATAATAAAACAGACTCATACACATTCATGAATAACTACTTACGTTCTCCTTATCAAACTCCATCACCAGAATTATCGGTAATCGCCTGATCACCACCCTCGTTTTCGAATACGGGACTTCAATTTCCATTATAAATTTTTCTTTTCTCACAACACTCTTACCACTGCAAAACTAAAGTGCGACTGTGCGATTCTTCTTCGTTGACCTGCACGTGGAAAACCATTTTCTTTTTCCTCCCATTCCCCCTCTACTCACATACACTTCTACCTATGATATGTTTACGACTTGACACGCCCTTTCTAACTTACCAAAGACGTTAAAACACAACCTTTCCCAGCGAAAAACTACACATATGGATGCAATATCAGACCCTCGCAGCTTGGCGGCCTGATTCAGAGAACTAGCAAAATACGAAAGCGTCCTCGAAAAAATAATAACAAAAAGAGAGAAGAGAATTTTTATTTATCATTAAGCATCTATGTAAGTTAATATAGTATATATTCCTCGCTACGATAAGCTTCACCCTAAATAATTAACATCTACGCATTGGTTCTAACTGATCTAATTAAAGTAATTTTAATGAAATATATATATCTTAAGTATAGAACGTACATATATACCCAAGTACAATTCTTATATCTTACTCAGTTGCAAAATAAAGTTATAAGACATATAGCATATATATATAAAAAAAAAAAGGAAAAAAAATAATAATTTACATATTCATAATTTTAGAATAAAACGTGCATATAATCTATTATAATTCCATACTTTACTCGGTGACAAAAGGATACCTCATATACTATATATATATATAGATATATTTATAAAGAAAAAAAAACCCCCAAAAAGCACACAAAAAAAAATAATAATAATAAAACAATATATATATATTTACGTATAATTAGAATAAGAATATATATATATTCAATAATAATCACATATATATATATCCTACTTGATTACAAAGCTATAGGAATACAAACATACACATATAATCATAATTTTAAAGCAATATCACATACACGAACAATTAGATTAAGAATATCTATATATATATACTTCACTATGCATTATTACAGACATGTTGTCGTACTTCGCGATTCTCGTTCTCGTTAATCCGATTCACGCTCTTATTGGATTCGATTGTGGCGGACAACACCTGAATATTACTTCGGTATCGTTGCTCGATGTTGGAGAATGCAATCTTGATATACGGAAACCCAATTCGACTGACGTCTACATGCAACTCTTACAACTCTCGGACTACAATCATGCAGAAGTCATCCAGTGCAAGGTGGAAATATCACGGACAATTTACCACTGCGGAATGCACTCGCATGTCTCCATAGTCCATAACGGAAAGGCAGATTATATCCACGAAACCGGATATACAGTGTGCCGAAGGGCATTCCACGATGGAACATTCTCTCTCGGAGATAGCAATATCATTCACGGACTAAGAGCTAATCAGACTACTTATCATAGTCTCACCTTAGCCGGACGCACTAATAACGACGGAACCTGCAAAGGCACTCAGTACTCCGACCCTTACGGAACCTGGGACAACGTCGTTGTTCAAGCCGTCGTCAAAATCTCCTTGAGGACATCGCACGTTCCCGTACAATTAAACTCCGGAAAAATAATATTAAAATCCGGAACCATTTGTCTCTTGAGCGAAGGATTTTGCATCGATTCCGAAAACGGATACTCGTATTGGAAATCCTTGCCAACATCTGCTTGCAATTTCCATCAATATGACGTTCTTTATGAGGGTTTAGCAACTAAAATTACAGATAATTCAACTAACCCTCTTTCTCCAATTATTTATAGTCTGACTACGCAGGACGTCACGTTCGCACTTACGAAGACAAAAGAACAACCCTTGTGCGGATACACTTTATTTCGCACAGAGCACCCTAAGCTCTTTATCCTAGAGACAAAGCAAGGCGATACCTTCGCCAGCCGAGGTATCATCCCCGTGGACAACCTGGATATATTCACATATATGAATTCTAAATTCGTGTATGTGGAAAAACACATCCGACAACAAATGACTTCATTATATTATAATGTTATGCAACAAAAATGCGAATTAGAAAGACAGGTAATCACCAACGCCCTGTCTTTCGCTACTCTTCAACCAGATGAATTCGCATATCGCCTTATGAAAGGACCCGGCTATATGGCAGTTACAACCGGGGAAACCACGCACATCGTCAAATGCATACCTGTAGATGTTGTAGTAAGGAAAACAAAGGAATGTTACACGGAATTACCTGTAACCACCCGCAACACTTCCTTGTTTCTCACCCCGAAATCCCGGATAATTTCTAAATATGGAAATCAAAGGGAATGCAGTTTTGAATTACCAACTATGTACCGTATCGAGGATACATGGGTTCAATTTACACCTGAACCACAAATCAGACAGTTACCTCCGCAACAATTAAAACCAATGACGACATTAACCTGGGATTATTTGACGCCAGGAGCCCTCGCTGTCAGCGGAATATACTCCGAAGAAGATATAGAAAAACTGAGGGATCACATTATGTTCCCCGCAGAGAAACCCGCTCTTCTAAATACAATTGCAAGAGGAATTACGGGATACTCCATTAACTCCGACGCTGTCTCCATGTATAATTTATTGGACGAAGCCTCTCTCAATAAAATTGCCGAGAGTGCCGCCTCACGAGTATGGACCGGATTTATTTCATTCGGATCCGCAACTGCTGGAATCCTTGGCATTCTAATAATTATTCGCATCATAAAAGTCTTCGTCGATACAGCTATTCACGGTTATGCCTTACATTCCGCCTATGGATGGAGCATGCATTTGGCTGGAGCCATTTGGAGCTCTCTCACTCATCTACTACTTCATCTCGCACGAGGACCTGTCGATAGGACCGACAATAAAAAACCAGCCAAGGGACCACCTTCACCTTCTGCTCCTGAAGACCTCTCCAGGGAACCTACCGTAATCATTAATGGGTTTTCAAGACCAAATGATAATGCCTCATCCAACATCGAATCAGCAACTACTAATAATGTTTCTGATATTAATTCATATCAAAATTTAAGAGATCGTTTAAAAGATCTCGAACAAATTCCTTCGAATACATCGCAATTTGTTCTTAAATAAGGGGGGAGGTGTAACGTCCCGTCATTTTCGCGAAACCATATTTTTGCGCGCTACTGTTTTTCCTGCGCCAATACTTAAAATTTAAGGATAATTAATGATTTTCCTCTTTACATATAATTGTTTAGACTAAAATCAAGCATTTATATTATTAATTACTAACCATACCAAATCTAGGGTCTCCAGTTATCTAGTTCTAACTAGCCGCTACCAGGAACTAGCGATCCGACCAATCAAACGTCATCCGAGACCCCTGAGCGTATACTTCAACTAACCAGTTGTTATTATATGAAACTAACCCTTAGCAATAAGAATATATTTTAATCATGACTAACCCACCTATATATGAATATTCAATATTAATTAAACAATATAATAATATTATTTATGGAATCAGAAACATAATAACTTGTCGAACTTTACTTAACGATTTAAGACTTATAGTAATGAGTTTTAGAAGTATTTTAATCATTGACAGAATTATTATGAGGAAGGTTCCATAAATCCTTATCTTGCGATGCATTGTAACGACAAGCCTGCGACAAGCATTCGATGAATTACTAAAAGTGTTCAAACACTTAATATTTTAAGATTTCATCCGCAATTATATTTACGAAGCCTTATTTCAGTCATTAAATGATTTCGATAACGAACCCAAGATTATTAAGATTTATTGAGTAAATTATTAAATGAAGAGACTTATAAATAAGGCCCAAGTGGATATAATTAAAGAGAATATTTTATTATAGAATTAAGTCAAACGAGAACAAGAAAGTCTCGATATTACGTTATGGAATCATAATTCTATAATTTAGAAATAACTTAATCTTACCCTATTGCATTAAACTCAAGTTTTATTATAAATTATCAATCATTAAGAATTCCAATTAATAACATAAAATAAATTATATAAGAAATGATTCCATAAACGTACAAATGAATATTTGGCGAACTACAAGAAACTTTAACATGTATCTATGCGCAGACCCCTCTAAAATCAGCTCACAATCAGCAAGTAATTAAGTGCCGATCGTAGGTGACAAGCCGCTTCCGTCCGTTATCTCCCTCGCGTTATCGGATGCTAGCGTTCAAACCACAAAAGAATAATAAATTAGACACTTCTTGGAATCGTCGCTCCTCATCTCAAGCTCACCGCCTAACTTCGATATCCGGTCCAGATTATCTAAAACTCGTAAATTGATAGTTGACACCTAGAGCGTTCGCTCCTGCGGGTCACCGTATCGTGACCTCTTAGTACAATTTATTGTGACATATTCCAAGAAAACGTCTTTCTTAGAAATCCCCACCAAAAGGGAATTGCACACGACACTCAGATTTTTCTCTATTTGATGGGTATATAAACCCTTAATTCTTAACTTCATTGCGGCATACCATCATTAGCATCTCACCGTAACTCTACGGCATCTCATTATCGAGATCCCACCGTAGCTCTACAGTACATCATTTCTGTAGTCTTACGATACTCTGTATAAAGTCACGCGTTTGCCGTCAACTGCGTCGACATACCCAATTTGTTAATCGCGCATAGAATTATAAAGTAAAAGTTAAATAAAGAACTCTTGTGCTTCAAAACTCGAATACGTTGATTTTGCCAAACATCCCGCGACCGAGGTCCTAGAGAAGGGAAAAAGGCGAACGAGCGTATTACGATCCACTGCCTGAAGTTCACAGTCTATCACAAGGTAAGTACTTATAATTACCCAGACTATTTAACACGCCAATTTTAATTCTAAGTTACTCTAGACTGACAATTCTCTTTCAATCACTACCTTCTCCTAAAACAAATAAACGAAATCCACTGTTAAGCATTGCATGCAGCTAACAGTTTCCCGTTGTCAATCAGTATTTATCAAATCAGAATCCAAATACCTTTTCATAATTATTCAAGGTATCAATATCAGAATTTAGCAACATTAACGTAGAAACAATACTCCTGGTATCACTCGGACGTCGTCCAAACCCGCATTTTACCTCTAGCCGTTGGACGTACCTTTCGTAGGTCCAGACGACTCTCTACCATTTCCCCAACTTCCCGTCGTTGTCGAGGCATCCATCGTACTTGCCCGACGACAAACCTCCCATCAACACCCTGCGTATCTCCATCGTCGACGAGGCATTCATCATACTTGCCCGAAGACAACTCCTCATTACCTTCTCTCACCTAATAAAAATCGATAACAGGAGAAAGATATCGCATAAGAATTCTTAAACAGAATTCTGGAACTAATTTCACTTTGGACGTGGTCCAATCCTCATTTTACCTATAGTTGCAACGCATACTTTTACCGTAAGCACACAAGCAACTCTCTGCCTTTTCCCCTACTTCCCGTCGTTGTCGAGGCATCCATCGTACTTGCCCGATGACAAACCTCCCATCAACACCCTGCGTATCTCCATCGTCAACGAGGCATCCATCGTACTTGCCCGAAGACATTCTCCGTACCCCCAGACCTTCCTTTTGAATTCATATTTAAAACCAAATGGATAGACGTATCAGATATTGATATCTCACTCTCTCTAGTTCCCCTTCATGTTATCTCACGATAATCCTTATCTAACTCATTATTAACCCTTCATTCTGACCATATGACTCCTTGTAGATGAGCAACCCGAGAAACAGAAAAGCACGTCGGATAAAAAGGAATCATCGAGCCGGCTTGAAAACTCGCGAAACACGCGCTGCATCGACCTTACGCTGGTTTAAGCGTAAGGCATATAGAAATAAGCCGCGTGTCATATCGTGTGAAGTAGTATCATTTTCTCCCGATACATTGCGTCGCTTAAAAACCTCATCTTCCCAAACTAATACTCCACGAAGCTTAACAAACGAGCACGAAATAACGCCTATAATAAACTTACCGTCAGGCTTAGATTCATACTCTCCAGAATTAATATTATTCTCTGAATGGTGTCAGAACATACGCTATTTAAAAGAAAATTACACTGCAGATAACCATCAAGAAGAATCTCAATCTAACGATTTAATCTCTCAACTAAAAACTCAACTCCCCGAGAATTCTTTAGAAATAGATGAGTACGATAATTATCTAAATTATTGATGTATGTACACTTAATCATATGTGCATTAAATATATTATTCTCATCATTGCCTCTACCAATTAATTCAAATGCTACCCAGATCTACTGAATTAGACGTCCAAGGATTAACAAACGATGATGCAAATTCAATTATAAACATAATTATCGGGCTACTAACTGACGTTTTAGAAGGAACTATTGATATCGATCAACTCATAGTCTGCTTAGATAATCTTCATATCCCTGGTGCTCAAATAAGCGTCGAATTCACAGACGATTAAATAAATATCAAATTCATTTTATTAATTAGCCCCTGAATTATTATTATCCAGATGAATAAACAACTTCAAGGCTTAATTTGCAATACAATTTACCAATTAATACTCAATTTGATCTATGAATATTTGAATGGTAAAATAACTTTCGATCAAGTCATAACTATTTTAAACGACATCGAAGATATCGCTAATAGATTCGATACTCCCAACTAGTAACTAATACCCCACTCCTGTGACCTACAACATTCCCTAGATCCGTAACTTCGGTCCTAGCTCTCGGCGTCCCAGAGGTATAGCCGGTGTAAGCAGGTTGCCTCACAAAAATAGAGAGCGCCCGTTTTCTCACTAGCCTAGGCATAGAGAGAGAAGGAAGATCACCCAGACGTGACAATATTCAAATAAAACAAATATAAACATTTTTCCATTTTTTATTATAAATATAAATAATCGCACTAAATCGCAATTGTAATTAATTGCATACGATAATATAGTATGATTTTAAATTTATATAAATTTCTGATTGAAGGGAAATGTAGATAAATAGTAAGATTTATTCAATGATCAAGATTAGTAAGGGGATTTACGATTTTATAATATTATTCTTTGCATAAAAAAAAATCCGATTTAAAAACGAAATAAATACGCTTTTATAAAGTTATTATGTCAAATTTGTGAATTCCGTACAATAATTTTCAATATAAGATCTTAAAAAAAATTGTAGGAATATATGGAATAAAAGCATAAAAATTTCATATTCGATGATACTTTAAAATTTTCTTCGGAACGACTCTAATGATGTTCACAGTTTTATAAGCGTTGGACCGCTAACAATGCGAGTTCATACGATTAACAACGCCAAACTCATAAGTCTCGAATCTTCAAATGTATGCATGATGATGATCGAATCGACGTTACACCGTATGTTCGATCTCGATCCATGCATTGATGTATCTTTTGATCGATTGGTTAAAATTACCGAGACAGTCGATGTTAAATTTACACAATTTTCAAATATTGCGTCCAATGTAACGAGAATCCTAAAGAAGTATCAAATGTAATACGCGCTAGCGACACCTTCAATGAACATCAACTCATCGATTGTGAGCTGGCAGCTTTAATTTTTAGTCCATAATATGTAAGAAAAAAAAATATAAATAAAGAGTTTTTAAAGTCTAAATTATGATGTAATTTTTGCATGCATTTCCATTCTCCATCTTTCTCCCACCCGTAAGCAGTCTCAGCTCTCATACGTAGCTCGTTGTAAGGTCCTTGCGGGGATGACGTCATGCGGAGAAGGGGGAACGTGACGCTAGAGACTGAGAGGCTAGGGATCGCGAGACTAGGGACTGAGAGGCTAGGGATCGCGAGGCTAGGGACTGAGAGGCTAGGGATCGCGAGGCTAGGGACCGAGAGGCTAGGGATTGCGAGAAAGGTAGCGCTTAGGAGAGAAAGAGAGAGCGCGAGGTGAACGCGAGAGAAAGAGAGGGTGTGAGGCGAACGTGAAGGAGAGAGATGTTGCGGCGAGGAGAGAGAGAGAGAGAGAGAGAGAGAGAGAGAGAGAGAGAGAGAGAGAGAGAGAGAGAGAGAGAGAGAGAGAGAGATGACGCGAGGTTAGGGACTGCTAGAGAGATAGCGCTTAGTAGAGAAAGAGAGAGCGCGAGGTGAACGCGAGAGACAGAGAAAGCGAGAGGCGCATGCGAGAGATGACGCAGTGAAGGAAAAGAAGAGGAATTTTTAAAATGAATATATTAATTTAATATTAATTATTTTTAATTATGAATAAATGTGTATTATACATTTGTGTGTGTGTGTGTGTGTGTGTGTGTGTGTGTTTAAAAGAATATAAATGGATATAAATGTATATAAATGTATATAAATGTGAATATATAAATGTGAATATAAAATGGATATTAAATTTTTAAAAATATATATAAATGAATATAAAGATAAGAATATAAAGATGAAAATATAAAGATGAAAATATAAATGAATATCATAATATATAAAAATTGTCGGTGGTGGAGGTGGCTATGGTAAAGCCGACGATTGTGGATGCGAGGCGGTGAGGCGGCCGAATGCTAGGTGCTGTGAGAAGCGGAGGCGACGGGGGACTCCTGCATAACAGAAAATTTTTATTAATTATTTTAATAATTTATAATTTATTTTAGAATATATTTTAAAAAAATAAGAAACTGATACTTACAATGCGTACACACCGAGCACATGTTCCGGCTAAATATCATACATAGCGGGGCACGACAAACGCTGCACAATTCTTGTTCTATTATGTTAAACATTCTCGTATAATGTTGTCGTACAACACAAATGTTTGGAAATAGTTCCACATTTCTTATAAAGCAGCTAGTGCACAGTTTAATATTATCCCAAGGTACATAAAACAAATTTAAAATGCACATTTTCAACGATGCATTTATAGTAAGCATCTCAACCGGTGCCACAAATTGTATAGTTGTTTCGGCAAAGTCTTCACAATCATCACTATTATAATCAGAGTCTTCAAGAGGCTCTATCACTTCTTCATCATCAGATTCATTTATCACATTTACAATTCTATTATTAATTTCTTCGACTATCATTACTTCCTCGTCATTATCACTATCCTCAATCATAATAATATCTTCATCCATTTCTTTTACTCTGATCTGTGCTATACGAATACTAAAGATTTTTTGACGCGGAGACAGACTCTCTCCATAAGTTTCAACCCCCATCCCTCTCAAAATTATCGCAATTCTTCCTTAAAAAGATATTTAGGAAGATGTTTCGCTCTCGTTTACGACCGATTTTCTGCGAGGATACAAAGCAGCCGAACGTTGGCGCCGATACGTTGCATTCTTCCTTAAAAAATATTAAGAAAAATGTTTCGCTCTCGTTTTTATGGGAGATTTTCCGCGAGGATACAAAGCTGCCGAACGTCAACGCAAATAGGTAGAGGCCTATTAAATCACGTTTGACATGTTCGTCGCAGCGTCGGCTTAAAATCTTCATTCCTTTCCTAATGATAAAATGTCCATAAAATGAAAAACATAGTTTTAATGAACTCTAGAACGCTCCGTTGACGAGCAGCCGGACATCGGCGCTTCCATAATAAAATTATATTAACGAGGGTACAAAATTGTCAATCATCAGCGCTTGTTCTATACCTTTTTGGGGAAAATGTCTAAGACCCCTCATAAAAAAGTCGTAAAGATACCATCTACAAATATTGCACTCAGAAAACTCCCCGTCCTTTGTCGAAACATCCCCCTCCACCCGCGTGACGTCAGCCCCCGCGCCTACGAGATACCCCCGCCCCGCGTGACGTCATACCCCTCGCCACAGGAGAACCCCCCGCGCCCCGCACCCCCCTCAGAGGACCTGGGTTAGAACCGGCATAGTATTCCTACTTATGTGTGCGTGCGCGCGAGTGCGTGCATGTGTGTGCGCGTTTGCGTGTGCGTAGCGTATGCGTAGCGTGTGCGTGCGCGCGCGCGCGCGAGAGAGAGAGAGAGAGAGAGAAATTAAGATTATTAATCTATATATTTCTTTTTTAGAATCACATCAGCAGCGAAAAAATTTTTGACGAAAACAACATCTTGAAGTCACATTTACAGGAGCTGCAACGGTAACTGGCCGCTGCTTTGATCAAGCAACAGCCTGCAGTGGTGGCTGCTGAGAATCCACAACCTGCAGAGGTGACTGCTGACAATCCTCAGCCACCACTGCAGGCTGCTGAAAATTCACAGCCTGCAGGTGAAAAGGATACGTTTCAACGTAAATATATTATAATGATAAATAATGTATATTTTTTATTTAATCGGCTCTCAATATTAATAAATAATAAATAAATAAATGTGATCTGATGTTCTAGACTCTTTTCGGACCTATATTTTTCTCGCCTATTTTTCCATTGTAAGTACGAGGTTAATTGATAATTAATCAAATGGAACTCAGTGATCTCAAACCAAGAGATACTGTTCCGAAAAATTAGAAATTAATTTTCGCGCTTGGCTCTATTGGCCGACATCTAGAACATCAGATCACATTTATTTATTTATTATTTATGATAAATAATGATAAATAATAATAAATAAAAATATACATAAGTAGTAAATAATATAACCAAAAACTTAAATTTTATATATTTTTTTACAGCAAAATACAAAACTCGGTGGGCAAGAGCTGGAAGAGGCCGAGGACGCGGACGCGGACGTGGCCGTGGACGCGAACGTGGCCGCGGAAGCAAAACTATTATTAATTATATTAATATGTAGTAGATAGCTATAAATATTAAATAAATACACACATATACATATTATATATTTTTTAATAAATAGATATATATTATAGATATAGATACGGATATATATATATATAGATATTTATATAAAAAATCTTTTAAAAAAATCTTTTTTAATTAAATTTTTTTTTCTTATTTTTCTCATTCTTATTGTCATAATTTTCATTATCCTTTCGCTTTTTATCTTTTTTCTTAACTTCCTCTATAAATCCTTTCTTCTTATCCTTTTTTTTATATTCCTCTTGTTTTTCAAAATCATTCAATGCTTCTATTAATAACTCATCGAGTCCATCTTCGAGCACTAAAATTTTTTAATTATAAATAATTATTTGAATTATAAAAATAAATTGAAAATTAAAAAAATATTTAAATGAAAATTTATAATTAAGTAATAAATTATTTTTTTTATTTACCGTTTTTAAATTCTTCTATTTCTTTCAGTCTATTCATTTCGTCGATGTTTTCATTTTCACTCTGTGCCTTTATTTCGTTTATTATTATACATTGTCTTTCATTCCCATTTATTCCATTTATTATAATACTAGCGTTTCGGACCGCGCTTCGCGCGGTCCTCAAAGCTTTTATAATTCGGACCGCGCTTCGCGCGGTTCTCATAAAGCCTTTATAAAACCTGATTTAACACAAAAGATTAATTGTTCTGTCTGTATTACCGCGAACTACTTGCATATTTTTTGACCGATTTTCACGAAATTTATATCAAATGTTGCAAATTTTTCGAAGATGACTACTATTATTTTTTTTTCACTCCCTGATATTGTATTTTGCGTCTTGTTTTGCATAAACTTAAATATTTATAATTAAAATTTTGTTTGCTTATATTAATTTTTTTTGTTATTTTAATTTCCACACAATTTAATATGTTTTAAATCTGAAACATTAGTTTAGTAAATATATATTCATACAAATTTTTTTTTTTTATTATTTAATTATTATACCAATTTTTTTCCTTACTCAAATATTTTTTGATTACGTCTAATGTACCCACCGCTAATCCGCTATTATTAGGTCTCATACAATTTCATAATTCTTCAATTTACAAAATTTCTCTGTATATTATATTTTTTGTAAAACATTTTTCACTTTCTTCAATTAGATGTCCTTGATTGCTAAATTCATCAATCTTAATTTTTACACTTTCCCTTTTGGTTGCTCTAGAAAATGCCACATAAAGTTGACCATGAGCAAATACATGATGTGGCAAATAAATCCCAATTTTTTCTAAACTCTGTCCTTGTGATTTATTTATTGTCATAGCAAATGATACTCGAATAGGAAACTGTCTTCGTTTAAATTTAAATGGCAATTCCAAATCACTTGTAATTAAATCTATCCTTGGAATGATGACAATCTGTCCTCGAGCAGGACCAGTTAGAACCTCCGCATAAATTAGATTATTTTTCAAATTAGTTACAATAAATCTTGTTCCATTACAAAGTCCTTTCTTAGTATTTAAATTTCTTAATAGGATTATTATAGCACTGACTTTTATTTTAAGTCGATGAACTGGCATTCCAGAAGGTGTCAGAGAGTTCAAAAACTCTGTTGGAAAATTTAATTGCTCCTGTGGATCATCACTTACAATAAAGTCAATTGAGAGATATTCCTTTTCCTCTCCTTCCATTTGACAAAGGATTGTGTCATTAATTTTAAAAGTATACGCGCAAATTTTTCGGGGGTGGCTGCTGTGGGGTTTATTTTCATTTTTAAAAAAATTTTTTTTTTCTCAAAAAGGAGGGTATGTTTTCCTGAAAATAATTTTTTTACAGATTTTTACGCCATTTACGCCAATGTGTTTAGGGTGTTCCAAAACATTGTATGTGGGTGGTTGCGTGGGTGGGCAATACTTTAAAATAACCATAATGGTCATCCCTTAAAAATATCGAAAATTTTATTACCAATTTCGAAAATATCGGTTAACAAATATGTGATTGCTTGGGTGGGTGCGTGGGTGAAGGTGTAAAACAAAAAAAATCACATATAGTAGCCATCCACGAATAATTAGCGAAATTTTGGGACCAATTTATTGAAAATCGGTTAACAAATGTATGAGTGCGTAGGTGGGTGCGTGGGTGGTTGCGAGGGTGGGTTAAAAAAATCACATATAGTAGCCATCACCGAAAAATTTGCTGAATTTTTTTACGAATTTATTGAAAATCGACGGTTCGTCCTCTCTAAGTCGCAGCTTGGATTCCACTAAGAAAATTATTTATATAATAGATTTTCACTACACGTGCAGATTGGAAGAACTCGTTTTAGAATATTTTAGAAATACTAAAATCGTAATATTAGAATAGTAATAATATTAAAGCAAAATATTATATTGGAAACGCATGAAATTGGAATTGGAATTGTTTAAAATAAATGTGGAGAATTATAATATTATAAATGAAAAATATGTTTTTTATTTTTATATCGCTAGTAAATTAATCACCAGGGTAGTTAAATTAATCGACCACACTAGCCAATGAATTTGTCTAAGTTATTACTTTATCGACCATATAGTTGTGGTCTTTATAAAGTACTAGCGTTTCGGACCGCGCTTCGCGCGGTCCTCAAAGCTTTTATAATTCGGACCGCGCTTCGCGCTGTTCTCATAAAGCCTTTATAAAACCTGATTTAACACAAAAGATTAATTGTTCTGTCTGCATTACCGCGAACTAACTTGCATATTTTTTGACCGATTTTCACGAAATTTATATCAAATGTTGCAAATTTTTCGAAGATGACTACTATTATTTTTTTTTCACTCCCTGATATTGTATTTTGCGTCTTGTTTTGCATAAACTTAAATATTTATAATTAAAATTTTGTTTGCTTATATTAATTTTTTTTGTTATTATAATTTCCACACAATTTAATATGTTTTAAATCTGAAACATTAGTTTAGTAAATATATATTCATACAAATTTTTTTTTTTATTATTTAATTATTATACCAATTTTTTTTCCTTACTCAAATATTTTTTGATTACGTCTAATGTACCCACCGCTAACCCGCTATTATTAGCTCTCATACAATTTCATAATTCTTCAATTTACAAAATTTCTCTGTATATTACATTTTTTGTAAAACATTTTTCACTTCCTTCAATTAGATGTCCTTGATTGCTAAATTCATCTATCTTAATTTTTACACTTTCCCTTTTGGTTGCTCTAGAAAATGCCACATAAAGTTGACCATGAGCAAATACAGGATGTGGCAAATAAATCCCAATTTTTTCTAAACTCTGTCCTTGTGATTTATTTATTGTCATAGCAAATGATACTCGAATAGGAAACTGTCTTCGTTTAAATTTAAATGGCAATTCCAAATCACTTGTAATTAAATCTATCCTTGGAATGATGACAATCTGTCCTCGAGCAAGACCAGTTAGAACCTCCGCATAAATTAGATTATTTTTCAAATTAGTTACTATAAATCTTGTTCCATTACAAAGTCCTTTCTTAGTATTTAAATTTCTTAATAGGATTATTATAGCACTGACTTTTATTTTAAGTCGATGAACTGGCATTCCAGAAGGTGTCAGAGAGTTCAAAAACTCTGTTGGAAAATTTAATTGCTCCTGTGGATCATCACTTACAATAAAGTCAATTGAGAGATATTCCTTTTCCTCTCCTTCCATTTGACAAAGGATTGTGTCATTAATTTTAAAAGTATCCTCATTTTTAGGACAAAGTATCGCTCGATCTAGATTTTCTCTAATCCGTTCCATGGTGATTCTATCACCAAAAATTTCATTAATAAGAGATTCTTTTGATATAAAATCTTTGGGGATTTCAATTGTATCGAGATGTAGTCCATCCTTATTTGATAATTTACCATCTCCGAGTTGCATTAGCCAATTTGAAAATTCTTTTTCTTCCGCAATTCTCATATTTTGTTTTAATTTAACTTGAGTTACGTTCCTCCATATAGGATTGTATTTTACAATCGATTCAATTATAGCTGCTTTTTGTGCATGAGGCACTACTGGGAGATTTTGTCTGAAATCTCCTGCAAATAAAATTACTTTTCCTCCAAATGGTCGAGGATTCTTTAAAAGTTTATCAACTGCTGTTAAAGCATGTCCAACAGTCATGCTCACTTCATCCCATATGATTAATTTGGCATTAATCAATTCTCGTGCACCTTGAGAATTTCCTCTAATATTTGATTTAGCTCCATCATCAATTGGGATTGAAAGCTTAAACAGAGAGTGATAAGTTCTTCCTCCTTTCAGAAGTGTGGCTGCAATTCCAGTTGAAGCACATGGAAGAATTATTTCGTTTCTTCCTCGAATAACACTTAAAAATGTGTTAAATAGGTATGTTTTACCACTTCCTGCAAACCCGTCAATAAAAAATAACCTCTGAGTTTCATTTTCATTTTCAATTGCTCGCATGACTATATCGTACACGTGCTTTTGCTCAGCACTCAGTGTCGATAATAAATAATCACCACGTATTCTTTCTTCATCCACATTATACTCTGTTACGTAAATATTTATTGGAGTTGTATTTGGCAATTGGAAGTTCTCACAGCTACTTCCATTATTTATCAGAATTCCTTGTATATGGTTTAAAGCCATATTTTCAGGATTTACAACATTGTTATGTACAAAGTCCTCAATCATGAAATCTTTATATTTATTCCAAATAGTTGGTACATCTGTTGGAGTTCCAAAGATGCAAATGTAAGCAAATAATTCTCGAAGTTGTGCAGGCATATTCGATTCTGTTGCTTCTTCCAGCGTTTTTCCCCAAAGATTATCATTTTCTACCAAATTTTTTGCAATTGCTGCATCTTTAAATGTATTATAAAGAACTCCATTTACAGTTCTCAAATCTTCAAAACATTTAACTCCAGTCACATGTAGTAGAAGAAGACGGAGATAAAATCTCTCAATATCTTTTATGCTTACTGTATAGAGTCTTGAAATTATTTTTTCACCACCTTTTTTGCGTGGCTTCCACTTAGTTTCTTTTTTATCATATACATAATGATAAGGAATATCTGTGTAAATAAAATTCACTGCATTTTCATCAGATTGATTTAATTTGAACCATGCAGTCAGCGTAGTTTCTCGAGTGAGCTCTCTCTGAGCAGCTTGCTCTTCATTTCCTTCTCGAAAATAAACCATTTGACGATTAGGCAAATGAACTGCCAATCTGATTACTGTATGAGACCTCATAAACAGATCGTATCCGTTCAGTCTCCACATTGCTTCTGGAGCACTAATATATCTTGCATCAAGGAATGATTTAATTTCATCTATTTTAATTAGCCTTGTGCCATCTCGTGCTTGCACTTCAATCGCAGCACAGTCAAATCCTTTGTGAATATATTTATATAAGTATTTTACGCTTTTCACCGATGAACATATTTCCAAATTGATATGTCGATCATATTTCATGATTAAATATGGTGAATATGGCACTACCCATCGATTATCAACTTCTTTGCCTCTAACGATGTATTTTTTACCAAAATTCCTTCGTTGATACATAAGATATCCATTCACATTAGCATTAGTTTCTTCACGAAACTCTTTTGGAAAACCTTTTGAACATTTTCCATCGTCTCCAGTGCAAGGATATCTGTGGGATGAATCTCCACAAGGACCATGAATCATGTGCTTCAAAATTTTTACATTAAGTTCTGAATATCTTTCTTCATCAGGGATTTCAGCCCATACCATCATGTCAATAACTTCTTGAAGTCTAGGCTTATCTTCATCACTCAACATTGCAAGTAAATGCAAATGTGGAAGTCCTCTTTTTTGAAATTCAATCACACCTGCATAAGCAATTATATTTCCAAAAATTTTATTATGAATTAGATCATTTAAAATCTCTTTGACATCCAAGTTAAATGTTTTATCGACCAAATCTGGTCGAAATTCTATTAAACATCCATCAAGATTATCCTTAATTTCTGGGCATTGAGGATTGCAAGTCATTGTAAGTATTTTTTTCAAATATATCTTCTTTCCCTTTAGCCTCCTTCTTCCTCTCTCTCTCTCCCGCCACAAAACATAACAAAAATTTATTTACATAAATAAATAATTATTTATTTATATAAATAAATTATTATTAATATTATTAATATTATTTTTTTATTATTAATTTATTATTAAATAAATATTTTATTGTTATTAATATTATAAATATTATTTTTTTTATTATTTATTTATTAGTTTTTTAGTTTTATTATTGTTTGTTATTTTTATTATTTATGATGTTAGTTTATTAATTTTTTTAAATTAATTTTTGTAAACTATAATTTTTACATATAATATTACTGTTATTGTTACGTATCCCATATTGCAAATTGTAGAAAATTTAATTATTAATATTATATTTGGGCATATCTCAAACAAAAGTTGTAATATTTATTCTATTAATTTTGAAAAAATAATTAAATTAGCGTATAGAAATTTAAAAAGCAGCGAATTTTATTAAATAATAATTAACAAATAAAAATTTTTAATATATAATTTTTATTAAATATCTAAACATGTAAAAAATACACATATTTAATAATTTAAATAATTATTTTATACCAAATTATATTTTTTTAATTTTTTTATCCTTTTTTTCATCATTGTCATTATTATCTTCTTTCCGCTTTTTATTTTTTTTCTGAAATTTATCTTTAAATTCATTCTTCATACACTCCTCCTTCTTTAGCTCCTCTCGTTTTTCAAATTCTTCTAATGCCATTATTAATACATGATCTAGCCCATCTTCAAGTACTGACATTTTTTATTTATATATATAGATTAGGTTATATCTTTATATATATGTAATAATATTAATTTAAATAAAACGATTCACAAATTTATAAAAAAATATCATTTTATTTAAATAAATTAATTATTGTTTATATTTTTACCATTTTGAAATTCTTCAATTTCTGTTGATATATTTAATTGATTCATCGTTATATTTTTAATTTCAAATCCATTTGTTTCATTTATCAGAACATTTTCTATTTCTTTCGGTATATTATTTTCTTCCACAATTGAATTTTCAAATTCATTTGTATTTATTTGATCATCTTCAATTACTGAAATTTTTTAATTAAAAAATATATTAGATTATATGTTAATGTGATAATATATTAATTTAAATAAAACAATTAACAAATTAAAAAAAAAATATTATTTTATTTAAATAAATTAATTATTATTTATATTTACCATTTAGAAATTCTTCAATTTCTTTTTCTATTTCTTTCGGTATATTATTTTCTTCCATGATTGTATTTTCAAATTGATTTGTATTCGTTTGATCAATGATGACATTTAATATGTGAAACCAGCTACTTATATATATAGATATAGATAGATAGATAGTCATTTCTGAAATGACATGTAAATAAAACTCATCACCTCTAAGGGGTGATTTTTGCAAAATCTCACTGAACAAAATAATTTAAAAATTTTTACGATTTAAAAAAAACAATACATTAATAAATAAATGCTCTTACTTAATAACACCATTTAACAATCACGCCACTACCAAAGATGATTTTATTAAAATTATATGTTTCTCTTTTATAACTACAAAGTTTTTTAACATAAAATAATTTTTTAAATGCGCACGCGCGTGAGTAGATGCGTGGGTGGGTGAGTTGGGGTGTAAAATTAAAAAAAACCACATAGTAGCCATCTCTAATAAATTTGCTAAATTTTGCTACCAATTTCTTGAAAATCGGTCAATAAATTTGTAAATGCGTGAGTGGGTGCGTTGGTGGGTGCGTATGTAGACAAAATTAAAAAAAATCACATACAGTAACCATCTTTGAAAAATTTGCGAAATTTTAGTACCAATTTAGTGAAAATCGTTTAATAAATGTGTGAATGCATGTGTGGATGCGTGGGTGGGTGCGTAAGTAGACAAAACTAAAAAAATCACATATAATATTCATCCCCGAATAATTTTCGAAATTTTGGTACCAATTTCGTGAAAATCGGTTAACAAATTTATGAGTGCGTGGGTGGGTGTGTGGGTGGTTGCGTGGGTTAGCAAAACTTAAAAAATTAAAAATTTGAAAATTTTAATACCAATTTTGAATCGTTCACCAATTTCGTGAAAATCAGCGAACAAATGTATTAGTACGTGGGTGGGTGCGTGGGTGGTTGCGAGGGTTTGTTAAAAAAAATCACATATAATAGTCATTCCCGAATAATTTTCGAAATTTTGTTACCAATTTCATGCAAATAGATGAAAAAATATATGATTGCGTAGGTGGGTGCGTGGGTGGTTGCGTGGGTGGGCAAAACTTTAAAATAATCATAATGGTCATCCCTTAAAAATATCGAAAATTTGACTACCAATTTCGAAAATATCGGTTAACAAATATGTGATTGCTTGGGTGGGTGCGTGGGTGAAGGTGTAAAACAAAAAAAATCACATATAGTAGCCATCCCCGAATAATTACGAAATTTTGGAATCAATTTATTGAAAATCGGTTAACAAATGTATGAGTGCGTAGGTGGGTGCGTGGGTGGTTGCGAGGGTGGGTTAAAAAAATCACATATACCATAGTAGCCATCACCGAAAAATTTGCTGAATTTTTTTACGAATTTATTGAAAATCGGTGAACAAATGTATAAGTGCGTTGGTTGGTTTTGCCCACCCACGCAACCACCCACATACAATGTTTTGGAACACCCTAAACACATTGGCGTAAATGGCGTAAAAATCTGTGAAAAAATTATTTTCAGGAAAACATACCCTCCTCTATGAGAAAAAAAAAATTTTTATTTTAAAATGAAAATAAGCCCCACAGCAGCCACCCCCGAAAAATTTGCAACATTTTGTTACCTGTTTCACAAAAATCTTGTTTATATTTTTACCATTTTGAAATTCTTCAATTTCTGTTGATATATTTAATTGATTCATCGTTATATTTTTAATTTCAAATCCATTTGTTTCATTTATCAGAACATTTTCTATTTCTTTCGGTATATTATTTTCTTCCACAATTGAATTTTCAAATTCATTTGTATTAATTTGATCATCTTCAATTACTGAAATTTTTTAATTAAAAAATATATTAGATTATATGTTAATGTGATAATATATTAATTTAAATAAAACAATTAACAAATTAAAAAAAAATAATTTTATTTAAATAAATTAATTATTATTTATATTTACCATTTAGAAATTCTTCAATTTCTTTTTCTATTTCTTTCGGTATATATTTTTCTTCCATGATTGTATTTTCAAATTGATTTGTATTCGTTTGATCAATGATGACATTTAATATGTGAAACCAGCTACTTATATATATAGATATAGATAAAGATATAGATATAGATAAATAGATAGTCATTTCTGAAATCACATGTAAATAATACTCATCACCTCTAAGGGGTGATTTTTGCAAAATCTAGCTGAACAAAATAATTTAAAAATTTTTACGATTTAAAAAAAACAATACATTAATAAATAAATGCTCTTACTTAATAACAACATTTAACAATCACGCCACTACCAAAAGATGATTTTATTAAAATTATATGTTTCTCTTTTATAACTACAAAGTTTTTTAACATAAAATAACATTTTTTAAATGCGCACGCTAGTGAGTAGATGCGTGGGTGGGTGAGTTGGGATGTAAAATTAAAAAAAACCACATAGTAGCCATCTCTAATAAATTTGCTAAATTTTGCTACCAATTTCTTGAAAATCGGTCAATAAATTTGTAAATGCGTGAGTGGGTGCGTTGGTGGGTGCGTATGTAGACAAAACTTAAAAAAAATCACATACAGTAACCATCTTTGAAAAATTTGCGAAATTTTAGTACCAATTTAGTGAAAATCGTTTAATAAATGTGTGAATGTGTGTGTGGATGCGTGGGTGGGTGCGTAAGTAGACAAAACTAAAAAAATCACATACAGTAACCATCTTTGAAAAATTTGCGAAATTTTAGTACCAATTTAGTGAAAATCGTTTAATAAATGTGTGAATGCGTGGGTGGGTGTGTGGGTGGTTGCGTGGGTTAGCAAAACTTTAAAAATTAAAAATTTGAAAATTTTAATACCAATTTCGAATCGTTCACCAATTTCGTGAAAATTAGCGAACTAATGTATTAGTACGTGGGTGGGTGCGTGGGTGGTTGCGAGGGTTTGTTAAAAAAAATCACATATAATAGCCATCCCCGAAAAATTTGATAAATTTTGTTACCAATTTCATGCAAATAGATGAAAAAATATATGATTGCGTAGGTGGGTGCGTGGGTGGTTGCGTGGGTGGGCAAAACTTTAAAATAACCATAATGGTCATCCCTTAAAAATATCGAAAATTTTACTACCAATTTCGAAAACATCGGTTAATAAATATGTGATTGTTTGGGTGGGTGCGTGGGTGAAGGTGTAAAACAAAAAAAATCACATATAGTAGCCATCCCCGAATAATTAGCGAAATTTTGGAACCAATTTATTGAAAATCGGTTAACAAATGTATGAGTGCGTAGGTGGGTGCGTGGGTGGTTGCGGGGGTGGGTTAAAAAAATCACATATAGTAGCCATCACCGAAAAATTTGCTGAATTTTTTTACGAATTTATTGAAAATCGGTGAACAAATGTATAAGTGCGTTGGTTGGTTTTTTGTTCGCCAATGTGTTTAGGGTGTTCCAAAACATTGTATGTGGGTGGTTGCGTGGGTTTTGCCCACCCACGCAACCACCCACATACAATGTTTTGGAACACCCTAAACACATTGGCGTAAATGGCGTAAAAATCTGTGAAAAAATTATTTTCAGGAAAACATACCCTCCTTTTTAAGAAAAAAAAAAATTTTTTTAAAAATTAAAATAAACCCCACAGCAGCCACCCCCGAAAAATTTGCAACATTTTGGTACCTGTTTCACAAAAATCGGTCCACAAATGTGGAAGGAGTTCGCGTACATACAGACAGACAGACAGACGGACGGCACTTATATATATAGATGTTGCAAATTTTTCGAAGATGACTACTATTATTTTTTTTTCACTCCCTGATATTGTATTTTGCGTCTTGTTTTGCATAAACTTAAATATTTATAATTAAAATTTTGTTTGCTTATATTAATTTTTTTGTTATTTTAATTTCCACAAAATTTAATATGTTTTAAATCTGAAACATTAGTTTAGTAAATATATATACATACAAATTTTTTTTTTATCATTTAATTATTATACTAATTTTTTTTCCTTACTCAAATATTTTTTGATTACGTCTAATGTACCCACCGCTAACCCGCTAGTATTAGCTCTCATACAATTTCATAATTCTTCAATTTACAAAATTTCTCTGTATATTACATTTTTTGTAAAACATTTTTCACTTCCTTCAATTAGATGTCCTTGATTGCTAAATTCATCTATCTTAATTTTTACACTTTCTCTTTTGGTTGCTCTAGAAAATGCCACATAAAGTTGACCATGAGCAAATACAGGATGTGGCAAATAAATCCCAATTTTTTCTAAACTCTGTCCTTGTGATTTATTTATTGTCATAGCAAATGATACTCGAATAGGAAACTGTCTTCGTTTAAATTTAAATGGCAATTCCAAATCACTTGTAATTAAATCTATCCTTGGAATGATGACAATCTGTCCTCGAGCAAGACCAGTTAGAACCTCCGCATAAATTAGATTATTTTTCAAATTAGTTACTATAAATCTTGTTCCATTACAAAGTCCTTTCTTAGTATTTAAATTTCTTAATAGGATTATTATAGCACTGACTTTTATTTTAAGTCGATGAACTGGCATTCCAGAAGGTGTCAGAGAGTTCAAAAACTCAGTTGGAAAATTTAATTGCTCCTGTGGATCATCACTTACAATAAAGTCAATTGAGAGATATTCCTTTTCCTCTCCTTCCATTTTACAAAGGATTGTGTCATTAATTTTAAAAGTATCCTCATTTTTAGGACAAAGTATCGCTCTATCTGGATTTTCTCTAATCCGTTCCATGGTGATTCTATCACCAAAAATTTCATTAATAAGAGATTCTTTTGTTATAAAATCTTTGGGGATTTCAATTATATCGAGATGTAGTCCATCTGTATTTGATAATTTACCATCTCCGAGTTGCATTAGCCAATTTGAAAATTCTTTTTCTTCCGCAGTTCTCATATTTTGTTTTAATTTAACTTGAGTTACGTTCCTCCATATAGGATTGTATTTTACAATCGATTCAATTATAGCTGCTTTTTGTGCATGAGGCACTACTGGGAGATTTTGTCTGAAATTTCCTGCAAATAAAATTACTTTTCCTCCAAATGGTCGAGGATTCTTCATCAAATCCTTTAAAAGTTTATCAACTGCTGTTAAAGCATGTCCAACAGTCATGCTCACTTCATCCCATATGATTAATTTGGCATTAATCATTTCTCGTGCACCTTGAGAATTTCCTCTAATATTTGATTTAGCTCCATCATCAATTGGGATTGAAAGCTTAAACAGAGAGTGATAAGTTCTTCCTCCTTTCAGAAGTGTGGCTGCAATTCCAGTTGAAGCATATGGAAGAATTATTTCGTTTCTTCCTCGAATAACACTTAAAAATGTGTTAAATAGGTATGTTTTACCACTTCCTGCAAACCCGTCAATAAAAAATAACCTCTGAGGTTCATTTTCATTTTCAATTGCTCGCATGACTATATCGTACACGTGCTTTTGCTCAGCACTCAGTGTCGATAATAAATAATCACCACGTATTCTTTCTTCATCCACATTATACTCTATTACGTAAATATTTACTGGAGTTGGATTTGGCAATTGGAAGTTCTCACAGCTACTTCCATTATTTATCAGAATTCCTTGTATATGGTTTAAAGCCATATTTTCAGGATTTACAACATTGTTATGTACAAAGTCCTCAATCATGAAATCTTTATATTTATTCCAAATAGTTGGTACATCTGTTGGAGTTCCAAAGATGCAAATGTAAGCAAATAATTCTCGAATTTGTGCAGGCATATTCGATTCTGTTGCTTCTTCCAGCGTTTTTCCCCAAAGATTATCAGTTTCTACCAAGTTTTTTGCAATTGCTGCATCTTTAAATGTATTATAAAGAACTCCATTTACAGTTCTCAAATCTTCAAAACATTTAACTCCAGTCACATGTAGTAGAAGAAGACGGAGATAAAATCTCTCAATATCTTTTATGCTTACTGTATAGAGTCTTGAAATTATTTTTTCACCACCTTTTTTGCGTGGCTTCCACTTAGTTTCTTTTTTATCATATACATAATGATAAGGAATATCTGTGTAAATAAAATTCACTGCATTTTCATCAGATTGATTTAATTTGAACCATGCAGTCAGCGTAGTTTCTCGAGTGAGCTCTCTCTGAGCAGCTTGCTCTTCATTTCCTTCTCGAAAATAAACCATTTGACGATTAGGCAAATGAACTGCCAATCTGATTACTGTATGAGACCTCATAAACAGATCGTATCCGTTCAGTCTCCACATTGCTTCTTGAGCACTAATATATCTTGCATCAAGGAATGATTTAATTTCATCTATTTTAATTAGCCTTGTGCCATCTCGTGCTTGCACTTCAATCGCAGCACAGTCAAATCCTTTGTGAATATATTTATATAAGTATTTTACGCTTTTCACCGATGAACATATTTCCAAATTGATATGTCGATCATATTTCATGATTAAATATGGTGAATATGGCACTACCCATCGATTATCAACTTCTTTGCCTCTAACGATGTATTTTTTACCAAAATTCCTTCGTTGATACATAAGATATCCATTCACATTAGTGTTACGTCCGGCGGACTCCACGATTCTTTTCTTTCCCACGACCAAGGCGAAGTTTGTTGTTAGGTAAATAAAAAAAGGAAGAAAAGAGATAATAATAATCTAAGCGGCACGTATATAATAAAACGAAAACGTGCCCAGCGAAACGGACAGCTGCAGATATCGTGAGCGACCGATAAATATTACAAAATCGGTAAATAAAAGAGACCAGGCGGAAAGATGCCGAAAGCGGATTCTTGCCGACACCCTCGCGAATAATAAGTTAAAATCACATATCGGCAAAACATAAAGACGGCGAGAGCGGGCCGAAAGCGAGCCCACCTTTGAGGGGAAATCTAGAACAACGAATTGATAAAATTAAACGTGCCAAGCGAAGCGGCACCGCAGCGGAAACTCTCGCGAGAAACCGACAAACATTGTAAACCGGGAAAACACAACGACGGCGAGAACGCGCCGAAAGCAAATCCTTCCCTAGTAAGATTAGGGGAAAACAAATAATGAAAACGAAAGTGTGCAAAATAAGATAGCACACCTGCATTCTCGCGAGAAAGCGGCGAAAAATATAAAGATTAAAAGATGCCACACGCATCGCCTCTCAGCAAACAAGCTCTAAGCCGCACGTGAGGGCAATAAAGCGAGAACCCGCTGATAAAAGCGGCACTAACAAACGACAAATATCGCAATATAGGAAAAATTAACAACAAACACCGCCGCCGATATCGAAATCTCGAGACATCCCCGTTTTTGGGAAAGCGAGCTCCGATTCGCAGACGCCTGCACTAAACTTTTGATTCGTCGATCCTTGCAACGCTCCCCATAGAAAGGGAAAGTAAAAATATTAAAAACGCGATTATGAACTTCTATTCGCAGGATTTTGTCAAAAGGCGGAACGGAGGGCGTGAATCAAAAACCGGGATATAAACGCGAACTTCTCTGCGGAGCGTCACTTATCGTTCTTCGTCGAACACCCACAGTTTTTCCTTGCGTTTGCACCGCATCACTTAGTGCGCGAAAGACTTCTCAGTGCGAGCTCCTGATTTTGCGGGTTCCCTGCATAATTGCAGTGAGAGCTCCTTATCTCGCGGGTTCCCTGCGTAACTGCAGAGTGAGCCCCACGACCTCTCCTTATCTCGCGGGTTCCCTGCGTAACTGTAGAGTGAGCCCCACGACCTCTCCTTATCTCGCGGGTTCCCTGCGTAACTGCAGAGTGAGCCTCCTTGACTTCCCCCACCATACTAACGAACAGAATTATAGAGGTGCAAACTTTTCAATAATATATATATATATATATTAAATAAATATTGAAGTTATAATAAACATATATTGAGCAAATATTATATCCAAGAACTCCCTCGAAGACTCGCTTCTTATCATTGTCATTATTTAGTGAAAACCCAGCAGCATTCAAAAAGGGTTATAAAACACTCGCGAAATCGGCGGAATCGACGCTTGAGGCGAGAAGTGGTTCGGGCTACGGCCGACTCATTCCCGGACGATAGTCCAACGCAAGACTTGTTAGAGCGCTTAATCACCGAACATATTAACATAATTAATAAGCACAGCGGAAATAGAAACCCTGACACTCCCCATTACCCTCCGATTTCCTCTCCAGAGCCATCGCGCATTCCATCTCCTGCACCTCAGAACCACCTTCCCTCTCCCTGTCTCAATCGCTCTCCTTCCCCCTCATCCGCCGACATAGAGTATGGCGAAAAAGTTGCACGTGCCAAGAAGCGGAAGAATCTCCCGCTAATTACACTAACGCCTTCGACTTCTTAAAGGCACACATCGGGCGAATTCCTTTCCCCCACGAGAACCAATGCTATAAATGGCTACTCGAAACCTTCCCCATCTTAGATCTCCCTCGCCCACGAAGAACTTATTCCTGCGGTCCTGAGGATCCAGACGAAGAGCAGTTCATGCCAATCGTGGCAGGAAGTCTGCCAGGTACCCTCATCCCCATGTTTACTCCTATCCACCCCAATCCTATCGGATTCCCCGTCGACATCCTTCGAGCTTTCCTTCCCCCCTCCACTATTGAAATTTCCGAAATTAAATAAATAAACAAGAAAACAAAATAAACCCACCCGCACATATTCTCACGTACACTCTAATATTACTATTTTTACCTAATTATTAAAATGAAAAATTATTGTAATAATTTTTCATTTTAATAATTAGGTAAAAATAGTAATATTAGAGTGTCCCCCTATCGGGACCATAATATATTTAGACAATAAACTCTCCCCCCTTCATGTCCCCATTGATGACCTCCGTACTTATGTAACACCCGCGAACCACACACACACACACACACACACACACACACACACACACACACACACACACACACACACACACACACACCTATTTATAGATTAAATCCCGCGCGCGGGTTAAATGTTACTTATGTATCCGTCTTTTCACCGTTTTTATTTATATGAATGAAACTTAGTTTTATTATGAACTCGCGTTTAATTAATTGATTAACCCGCTCTCATTTCCTCCGTCCTGAGATCGCACTAAGGTCCCATCCCGCGCAAAAGAGATTAAATTCTCTTGCCGAAAAGGGACCACCGAGCGAACGCCCTTTAAATAGCGTAAGAGCGACCCTCGCGGTCGTTGACCTATTTGGGGCCTAAACACGTTCGTTCGGCTCGAACAAAACGCACTACCTGGCGTTGTTCGATTTAAGTAGTTACGTCCTTCCTTTCGACTCTTCCTTCCTTGAGTCTGGACGTAACATACGTAAAAATTGGGGGCTCGTCCGGGATTGAAATGTGCGATTTTTGGTAGCGGTAATGAGTAAAGGAACAAGAGGTCAAACTGATAAAGATCAAGTAGAAGAACTTTATAAAACTGCATTAACAACACCACATAGAACACGCAAATCTAAACCTAAACCATCTGATTCCGAATTAATTCACACATCCACACCTTTAGTACCTTCAACTTCAACATCTCGAAAAATTAATTTTTCATTGAAAGATCCTTCTTCAGAATTCGATTTAACCGAAAATACTTTAGTAGCCGAATCGCCCGAGCCAGATTCTGACGCTTCCGCCGACGACGTGGTAGAAATTTCAACCGTACGAAATCTAATTGATAAGGTCGATATTGACAATTATATTAAAAACGCGATTATGAACTTCTATTCGCAGGATTTTGTCAAAAGGTGGAACGGAGGGCGTGAATCAAAAACCGGGATATAAACGCGAACTTCTCTGCGGAGCGTCACTTATCGTTCTTCGTCGAACACCCACAGTTTTTCCTTGCGTTTGCACCGCATCACTTAGTGCGCGAAAGACTTCTCAGTGCGAGCTCCTGATTTTGCGGGTTCCCTGCATAATTGCAGTGAGAGCTCCTTATCTCGCGGGTTCCCTGCGTAACTGCAGAGTGAGCCCCACGACCTCTCCTTATCTCGCGGGTTCCCTGCGTAACTGTAGAGTGAGCCCCACGACCTCTCCTTATCTCGCGGGTTCCCTGCGTAACTGCAGAGTGAGCCTCCTTGACTTCCCCCACCATACTAACGAACAGAATTATAGAGGTGCAAACTTTTCAATAATATATATATATATATATTAAATAAATATTGAAGTTATAATAAACATATATTGAGCAAATATTATATCCAAGAACTCCCTCGAAGACTCGCTTCTTATCATTGTCATTATTTAGTGAAAACCCAGCAGCGTTCAAAAAGGGTTATAAAACACTCGCGAAATCGGCGGAATCGACGCTTGAGGCGAGAAGTGGTTCGGGCTACGGCCGACTCATTCCCGGACGATAGTCCAACGCAAGACTTGTTAGAGCGCTTAATCACCGAACATATTAACATAATTAATAAGCACAGCGGAAATAGAAACCCTGACACTCCCCCCATTACCCTCCGATTTCCTCTCCAGAGCCATCGCGCATTCCATCTCCTGCACCTCAGAACCACCTTCCCTCTCCCTGTCTCAATCGCTCTCCTTCCCCCTCATCCGCCGACATAGAGTATGGCGAAAGTTGCACGTGCCAAGAAGCGGAAGAATCTCCCGCTAATTACACTAACGCCTTCGACTTCTTAAAGGCACACATCGGGCGAATTCCTTTCCCCCACGAGAACCAATGCTATAAATGGCTACTCGAAACCTTCCCCATCTTAGATCTCCCTCGCCCACGAAGAACTTATTCCTGCGGTCCTGAGGATCCAGACGAAGAGCAGTTCATGCGAATCGTGGCAGGAAGTCTGCCAGGTACCCTCATCCCCATGTTTACTCCTATCCACCCCAATCCTATCGGATTCCCCGTCGACATCCTTCGAGCTTTCCTTCCCCCCTCCACTATTGAAATTTCCGAAATTAAATAAATAAACAAGAAAACAAAATAAACCCACCCGCACATATTCTCACGTACACTCTAATATTACTATTTTTACCTAATTATTAAAATGAAAAATTATTGTAATAATTTTTCATTTTAATAATTAGGTAAAAATAGTAATATTAGAGTGTCCCCCTATCGGGACCATAATATATTTAGACAATAAACTCTCCCCCCTTCATGTCCCCATTGATGACCTCCGTACTTATGTAACACCCGCGAACCACACACACACACACACACACACACACACACACACACACACACACACACACACACACACACACACACACACACACACCTATTTATAGATTAAATCCCGCGCGCGGGTTAAATGTTACTTATGTATCCGTCTTTTCACCGTTTTTATTTATATGAATGAAACTTAGTTTTATTATGAACTCGCGTTTAATTAATTGATTAACCCGCTCTCATTTCCTCCGTCCTGAGATCGCACTAAGGTCCCATCCCGCGCAAAAGAGATTAAATTCTCTTGCCGAAAAGGGACCACCGAGCCCTTTAAATAGCGTAAGAGCGACCCTCGCGGTCGTTGACCTATTTGAGGCCTAAACACGTTCGTTCGGCTCGAACGCACTACCTGGCGTTGTTCGATTTAAGTAGTTACGTCCTTCCTTTCGACTCTTCCTTCCTTGAGTCTGGACGTAACATTAGCATTAGTTTCTTCACGAAACTCTTTTGGAAAACCTTTTGAACATTTTCCATCGTCTCCAGTGCAAGGATATCTGTGGGAGGAATCTCCACAAGGACCATGAATCATGTGCTTCAAAATTTTTACATTAAGTTCTGAATATCTTTCTTCATCAGGGATTTCAGCCCATACCATCATGTCAATAACTTCTTGAAGTCTAGGCTTATCTTCATCACTCAACATTGCAAGTAAATGCAAATGTGGAAGTCCTCTTTTTTGAAATTCAATCACTCCTGCATAAGCAATTATATTTCCAAAAATTTTATTATGAATTAGATCATTTAAAATCTCTTTGACATCCAAGTTGAATGTTTTAGCGACCAAATCTGGTCGAAATTCTATTAAACATCCATCAAGATTATCCTTAATTTCTGGACATTGAGGATTGTAAGAAGTCATTGTAAGTCATTGTAAGAAAAATATCTGGTTTACCAAACTTTCTTACCAAAGACATAGCATCTTGGTACCTTTCTTGCATGTTTCTTGGACTGCCCATAAATGAAGATGGTAATATCACAGGTATACCAGCTGTAATTCCTTCATTTTGTGCTCGATTATCTAGGTGATCCATTAATCCCGAATAAAGTTCTGCTCTTAATTGAGGTTGATTTAATTTAATATAATAAGCCTATTTGCTTCAGTTTTCATATAGGCATCAAGTATAAATTGACATCTCAATTTGCCTGCCTTTTTAAATTGACTAAATTCTAATCTTGATGCTAACAGGTGAGCATAATAATCCATTTGAGTTACTTTGAATCCTGGATATTTTGGATTATATGATTTAAGTTCTGAATGCCATCCATTGTTACCATATGGATATAACAAAGGATAACACATTGGGTCACACCTTTTGTCTAGAATTGATATTTGTTGAACATCGTTCGAATTTTTATTATAAATCCGAACGTCTCTTTCAAATGGAGGCTCACCATCTACATTCTTAAAGACCACAGCTATTTCATTTGTTTGTGGAGCATTGTATCTTCTTTGATCTTGTTTAGGATTTTTTCTAAAGGACAACATTAAATTTATGGTTTTATTTCCTATCGGATTAAGATCTTTTTCAACTTGACGCATCATCTTGAATGTTTTTGCAAATTCATTGCATTGAACCATAAAACTTGACAACTCTTTCATTATTTCTGAATCATACTCCTTATTAGCTTTGTTATTCATTCTATGATTTACAGCTTCTTCTGTATCTAAAAAGTAAAGCTGTGCAAATCGCGGAGCTTGCCCATCCGCTGGGCGCATTGCTGTTGAAGTTAAATGATGATATTGCCCATGAATCTTTAAGCAATAAGGAGCATTGTTCACAACATCCAATGGATTTCTATTTCCCGGCGCACCCATTGAAGCCATAGCTAAAGCGCTGTTATATGAACGAATATTATTCATAAAATTTTTTGATTTATAATCATTTCCATTATATGATTTTTTAAGAAAATCAGGACAATTTATTGGCTTTAATTGAAGCTTGCCTTTTTGACAACAATATGTAAATTTTCCATCTTTAGATTTTTCACATGCAAAGTTTAACGATTTGCAAAATTGGCATTCTACATTCATTTGGCCAAGTGTATAAACTGGCACATTTATTTCATGGTCCTTGGCAATTAGCGCAATGTAATGATTTAATTGTTTAGCTTTTTGTCTTCCTTGAGCATGTCTCTGGGCATCAGCTTCAAGTCGTTGTGACCTTACATCATCATTTTCGTCGGCCCTCTGCTGAGCATGTCTCTGGGCATCAGCTTCGAGTCGTTGAGACTTTGCGTCATCATTTTCGTGGGTCCTTTGCTGAGCATGTCTCTGAGCATCAGCTTCGAGTCGTTTAGACCTTGCGTTATCATTTTCATTGATCCTCTCCTGAGAATTTCTTTGAACATTAGCTTCAAGTCTTTGAGACCTTTCCTCAAAACTCTCAATTATTCGTATTTTTCGTAAGCGCTTACTTTCGCGACTCACTTTATACAAATTTCCGCCTTTTCTCTTTTGAGGCATACTTCCGATTTTCAATAAATTCGTAAAAAAATTCAGCAAATTTTTCGGTGATGGCTACTATATGTGATTTTTTTAACCCACCCTCGCAACCACCCACGCACCCACCTACGCACTCATACATTTGTTAACCGATTTTCAATAAATTGGTCCCAAAATTTCGCTAATTATTCGTGGATGGCTACTATATGTGATTTTTTTTGTTTTACACCTTCACCCACGCACCCACCCAAGCAATCACATATTTGTTAACCGATATTTTCGAAATTGGTAATAAAATTTTCGATATTTTTAAGGGATGACCATTATGGTTATTTTAAAGTTTTGCCCACCCACGCAACCACCCACATACAATGTTTTGGAACACCCTAAACACATTGGCGTAAATGGCGTAAAAATCTGTGAAAAAATTATTTTCAGGAAAACATACCCTCCTCTATGAGAAAAAAAAAAATTTTTTAAAATGAAAATAAACCCCACAGCAGCCACCCCCGAAAAATTTGCAACATTTTGGTACCTGTTTCACAAAAATCGGTCCACAAATGTGGAAGGAGTTCGCGTACATACAGACAGACAGACGGACGGCACTTATATATATAGATAGATGTTGCAAATTTTTCGAAGATGACTACTATTATTTTTTTTTCACTCCCTGATATTGTATTTTGCGTCTTGTTTTGCATAAACTTAAATATTTATAATTAAAATTTTGTTTGCTTATATTAATTTTTTTGTTATTTTAATTTCCACAAAATTTAATATGTTTTAAATCTGAAACATTAGTTTAGTAAATATATATACATACAAATTTTTTTTTTATCATTTAATTATTATACCAATTTTTTTTCCTTACTCAAATATTTTTTGATTACGTCTAATGTACCCACCGCTAACCCGCTAGTATTAGCTCTCATACAATTTCATAATTCTTCAATTTACAAAATTTCTCTGTATATTACATTTTTTGTAAAACATTTTTCACTTCCTTCAATTAGATGTCCTTGATTGCTAAATTCATCTATCTTAATTTTTACACTTTCCCTTTTGGTTGCTCTAGAAAATGCCACATAAAGTTGACCATGAGCAAATACAGGATGTGGCAAATAAATCCCAATTTTTTCTAAACTCTGTCCTTGTGATTTATTTATTGTCATAGCAAATGATACTCGAATAGGAAACTGTCTTCGTTTAAATTTAAATGGCAATTCCAAATCACTTGTAATTAAATCTATCCTTGGAATGATGACAATCTGTCCTCGAGCAAGACCAGTTAGAACCTCCGCATAAATTAGATTATTTTTCAAATTAGTTACTATAAATCTTGTTCCATTACAAAGTCCTTTCTTAGTATTTAAATTTCTTAATAGGATTATTATAGCACTGACTTTTATTTTAAGTCGATGAACTGGCATTCCAGAAGGTGTCAGAGAGTTCAAAAACTCAGTTGGAAAATTTAATTGCTCCTGTGGATCATCACTTACAATAAAGTCAATTGAGAGATATTCCTTTTCCTCTCCTTCCATTTTACAAAGGATTGTGTCATTAATTTTAAAAGTATCCTCATTTTTAGGACAAAGTATCGCTCTATCTGGATTTTCTCTAATCCGTTCCATGGTGATTCTATCACCAAAAATTTCATTAATAAGAGATTCTTTTGTTATAAAATCTTTGGGGATTTCAATTATATCGAGATGTAGTCCATCTGTATTTGATAATTTACCATCTCCGAGTTGCATTAGCCAATTTGAAAATTCTTTTTCGTCCGCAGTTCTCATATTTTGTTTTAATTTAACTTGAGTTACGTTCCTCCATATAGGATTGTATTTTACAATCGATTCAATTATAGCTGCTTTTTGTGCATGAGGCACTACTGGGAGATTTTGTCTGAAATCTCCTGCAAATAAAATTACTTTTCCTCCAAATGGTCGAGGATTCTTCATCAAATCCTTTAAAAGTTTATCAACTGCTGTTAAAGCATGTCCAACAGTCATGCTCACTTCATCCCATATGATTAATTTGGCATTAATCATTTCTCGTGCACCTTGAGAATTTCCTCTAATATTTGATTTAGCTCCATCATCAATTGGGATTGAAAGCTTAAACAGAGAGTGATAAGTTCTTCCTCCTTTCAGAAGTGTGGCTGCAATTCCAGTTGAAGCATATGGAAGAATTATTTCGTTTCTTCCTCGAATAACACTTAAAAATGTGTTAAATAGGTATGTTTTACCACTTCCTGCAAACCCGTCAATAAAAAATAACCTCTGAGGTTCATTTTCATTTTCAATTGCTCGCATGACTATATCGTACACGTGCTTTTGCTCAGCACTCAGTGTCGATAATAAATAATCACCACGTATTCTTTCTTCATCCACATTATACTCTATTACGTAAATATTTACTGGAGTTGGATTTGGCAATTGGAAGTTCTCACAGCTACTTCCATTATTTATCAGAATTCCTTGTATATGGTTTAAAGCCATATTTTCAGGATTTACAACATTGTTATGTACAAAGTCCTCAATCATGAAATCTTTATATTTATTCCAAATAGTTGGTACATCTGTTGGAGTTCCAAAGATGCAAATGTAAGCAAATAATTCTCGAATTTGTGCAGGCATATTCGATTCTGTTGCTTCTTCCAGCGTTTTTCCCCAAAGATTATCAGTTTCTACCAAGTTTTTTGCAATTGCTGCATCTTTAAATGTATTATAAAGAACTCCATTTACAGTTCTCAAATCTTCAAAACATTTAACTCCAGTCACATGTAGTAGAAGAAGACGGAGATAAAATCTCTCAATATCTTTTATGCTTACTGTATAGAGTCTTGAAATTATTTTTTCACCACCTTTTTTGCGTGGCTTCCACTTAGTTTCTTTTTTATCATATACATAATGATAAGGAATATCTGTGTAAATAAAATTCACTGCATTTTCATCAGATTGATTTAATTTGAACCATGCAGTCAGCGTAGTTTCTCGAGTGAGCTCTCTCTGAGCAGCTTGCTCTTCATTTCCTTCTCGAAAATAAACCATTTGACGATTAGGCAAATGAACTGCCAATCTGATTACTGTATGAGACCTCATAAACAGATCGTATCCGTTCAGTCTCCACATTGCTTCTGGAGCACTAATATATCTTGCATCAAGGAATGATTTAATTTCATCTATTTTAATTAGCCTTGTGCCATCTCGTGCTTGCACTTCAATCGCAGCACAGTCAAATCCTTTGTGAATATATTTATATAAGTATTTTACGCTTTTCACCGATGAACATATTTCCAAATTGATATGTCGATCATATTTCATGATTAAATATGGTGAATATGGCACTACCCATCGATTATCAACTTCTTTGCCTCTAACGATGTATTTTTTACCAAAATTCCTTCGTTGATACATAAGATATCCATTCACATTAGCATTAGTTTCTTCACGAAACTCTTTTGGAAAACCTTTTGAACATTTTCCATCGTCTCCAGTGCAAAGATATCTGTGGGAGGAATCTCCACAAGGACCATGAATCATGTGCTTCAAAATTTTTACATTAAGTTCTGAATATCTTTCTTCATCAGGGATTTCAGCCCATACCATCATGTCAATAACTTCTTGAAGTCTAGGCTTATCTTCATCACTCAACATTGCAAGTAAATGCAAATGTGGAAGTCCTCTTTTTTGAAATTCAATCACACCTGCATAAGCAATTATATTTCCAAAAATTTTATTATGAATTAGATCATTTAAAATCTCTTTGACATCCAAGTTGAATGTTTTAGCGACCAAATCTGGTCGAAATTCTATTAAACATCCATCAAGATTATCCTTAATTTCTGGACATTGAGGATTGTAAGAAGTCATTGTAAGTCATTGTAAGAAAAATATCTGGTTTACCAAACTTTCTTACCAAAGACATAGCATCTTGGTACCTTTCTTGCATGTTTCTTGGACTGCCCATAAATGAAGATAGTAATATCACAGGTATACCAGCTGTAATTCCTTCATTTTGTGCTCGATTATCTAGGTGATCCATTAATCCCGAATAAAGTTCTGCTCTTAATTGAGGTTGATTTAATTTAATATAATTAAGCCTATTTGCTTCAGTTTTCATATAGGCATCAAGTATAAATTGACATCTCAATTTGCCTGCCTTTTTAAATTGACTAAATTCTAATCTTGATGCTAACAGGTGAGCATAATAATCCATTTGAGTTACTTTGAATCCTGGATATTTTGGATTATATGATTTAAGTTCTGAATGCCATCCATTGTTACCATATGGATATAACAAAGGATAACACATTGGGTCACACCTTTTGTCTAGAATTGATATTTGTTGAACATCGTTCGAATTTTTATTATAAATCCGAACGTCTCTTTCAAATGGAGGCTCACCATCTACATTCTTAAAGACCACAGCTATTTCATTTGCTTGTGGAGCATTGTATCTTCTTTGATCTTGTTTAGGATTTTTTCTAAAGGACAACATTAAATTTATGGTTTTATTTCCTATCGGATTAAGATCTTTTTCAACTTGACGCATCATCTTGAATGTTTTTGCAAATTCATTGCATTGAACCATAAAACTTGACAACTCTTTCATTATTTCTGAATCACACTCCTTATTAGCTTTGTTATTCATTCTATGATTTACAGCTTCTTCTGTATCTAAAAAGTAAAGCTGTGCAAATCGCGGAGCTTGCCCATCCGCTGGGCGCATTGCTGTTGAAGTTAAATGATGATATTGCCCATGAATCTTTAAGCAATAAGGAGCATTGTTCACAACATCCAATGGATTTCTATTTCCCGGCGCACCCATTGAAGCCGTAGCTAAAGCGCTGTTATATGAACGAATATTATTCATAAAATTTTTTGATTTATAATCATTTACATTATATAATTTTTTAAGAAAATCAGGACAATTTATTGGCTTTAATTGAAGCTTGCCTTTTTGACAACAATATGTAAATTTTCCATCTTTAGATTTTTCACATGCAAAGTTTAACGATTTGCAAAATTGGCATTCTACATTCATTTGGCTAAGTGTATAAACTGGCACATTTATTTCATGGTCCTTGGCAATTAGCGCAATGTAATGATTTAATTGTTTAGCTTTTTGTCTTCCTTGAGCATGTCTCTGGGCATCAGCTTCAAGTCGTTGTGACCTTACATCATCATTTTCGTCGGCCCTCTGCTGAGCATGTCTCTGGGCATCAGCTTCGAGTCGTTGAGACTTTGCGTCATCATTTTCGTGGGTCCTTTGCTGAGCATGTCTCTGAGCATCAGCTTCGAGTCGTTTAGACCTTGCGTTATCATTTTCATTGATCCTCTCCTGAGAATTTCTTTGAACATTAGCTTCAAGTCTTTGAGACCTTTCCTCAAAACTCTCAATTATTCGTATTTTTCGTAAGCGCTTACTTTCGCGACTCACTTTATACAAATTTCCGCCTTTTCTCTTTTGAGGCATACTTCCGATTTTCAATAAATTCGTAAAAAAATTCAGCAAATTTTTCGGTGATGGCTACTATATGTGATTTTTTTAACCCACCCTCGCAACCACCCACGCACCCACCTACGCACTCATACATTTGTTAACCGATTTTCAATAAATTGGTCCCAAAATTTCGCTAATTATTCGGGGATGGCTACTATATGTGATTTTTTTTGTTTTACACCTTCACCCACGCACCCACCCAAGCAATCACATATTTGTTAACCGATATTTTCGAAATTGGTAATAAAATTTTCGATATTTTTAAGGGATGACCATTATGGTTATTTTAAAGTTTTGCCCACCCACGCAACCACCCACATACAATGTTTTGGAACACCCTAAACACATTGGCGTAAATGGCGTAAAAATCTGTAAAAAAATTATTTTCAGGAAAACATACCCTCCTTTTTAAGAAAAAAAAAAATTTTTTTAAAAATTAAAATAAACCCCACAGCAGCCACCCCCGAAAAATTTGCAACATTTTGGTACCTGTTTCACAAAAATCGGTCCACAAATGTGGAAGGAGTTCGCGTACATACAGACAGACAGACAGACGGACGGCACTTATATATATAGATTGTGTGTGTGTGTGTGTGTGTGTGTGTGTGTGTGTGTGTGTGTGTGTGCGTATGAATGTGAATTTAAAATTTAAAATATAAGAATATATAAGAATATAATAATATAATATGAATATAAAGATAAGAATATAAAGATAAGAATATAAAGATAAGAATATAAATATTATAATATATAAAAAATTTTAATGCGTCGGCGGCAAGCGGAGGAGCTGCGGCTGGGCAGTGGTGGCGGCAACGGTGATGAGGCGGTCGGGCGGCTGTGCCGACGCATGGTGGGGGTCGCAAGACGACAGCCGTGGGACTACTGCGAGGGGTCCCTTCTGTGACAGAAAAAAAAAATTTTTATTAATTATTTTAACAATTTTTAAATTAAAAAGAAATACTTACAACACACTCTCAATCTTCGTCCCTCACATCCGACTCATCGATTTCTAAGTCTGAGTTCAGAATATTGCCCTCCTGGCAAGTATGAGGAGACTATGCGAGAGGCAAGAACAAGAATAAGCCTTGGTTCCCTCGGCATCACAGAGGGAGTCAAAATAAGGAGAGCAATAACCGGGGCCCTCATATTTGAGGTCCCCGGCAAGAATGGTAATGCGCTGGCTGATAAGCTGGCACTAAACCTTAGAAAGGTGTTCGCGGGAAAGGACAGCGTCAGGGTGGATAGACCCACCAAAATGGCGGAGATCCGGCTAAGAGGACTCGAGGAATCGATCACTCCCCCGGAAATAGCCACATCGATATCACTAGCCGGGGGATGTGAAAAGGAAGAGGTCAAGGTTGGGGACATAAGAATGTCCCCAAATGGCATGCGAACGGCATGAGCCAGATGCCTCCTAACCGCGGCGAACAAAATTGCGACTGCGGAAAGAATAAGGATAGGGTGGGCGATAGTTGGGGTACAGCTGCTTGAAAGCCCCTCCAGTGCTATAAATGCCTGGAGGGAGGCCACGTCAGGCAGCGGTGCCCCAACAAAGAAGACCGCAGCGGGCAGTGCTTTAGGTGCGGCAAGGGACATGAAGCGAGGTCCTGTCGGGAGAAAGTAGAATGTCCAATATGTAAGGACAAAAATCTCCCAGCAGGACACCGCTCTGGAGGAAAATCATGCCCGTCAGTGAGAAAGGGCACAAGAGGGCTGGCTCTTACTACATTAAGTAGAAGCCAGCCCATTACACAAGAAGGGCGAGAGGAGGAGAGGAGACCCACAACTTCTTCTTCTTCCACTAGGGCTCCGACGCCCCTCCCGAACGCCGAAAGGAAGAAAGCGAAGGAGGAGGAAAACACCCCTCAAGCAATGAGAGGCGGAAAGAGGAGGAGGCTAAGAGAAAATTTGGAGGAAAAGGACTCCGCTTCTGAAATGGAAGCGCAGGGCGGACAGGACACCGGCTCCGAGGAAGATGACCTGTAGAGTAATACACCTATGTGATCTTGGCACCCGACTTTAAGAAAATGGATTTTTTTAAAAAGCATTCGATTACGCTTCGTTTGTACCCGTTTGTACCGTCTTTGATTTCGTTTGTATCCCAAAGGGATGCAAGTTATTAAGGGTTGAAAAATCGCCAGCATCCCACTTTAAGATAACATAATTTTTTGATGCAGTTCGATTCAGCATCGTTTGTACCCGTTTGTACCGCCTCTCGTTTCGTTTGTACCCTCACGGGGATGGAAATACCAAATTTTTAAAATAGGGGTAAGAGCTAACTTTGTTATTTTCAAAGATATTCGAAATCTGAAAGCGGGTACTGGTTCGTAATAGTTTGTACCCGTTTGTACCGCTTTTCGTTTCGTTTGTATCCCTACGGGAGTGAAAGTACCGCATTTTTAAAATTGGGGTAAGAGCTAACTTTTATTTTTAAAGATATTCGAAATCTGAAAGCGCGTGCTGGTTCGTAATCGTTTGTACCCGTTTGTACCGCTTTTCGTTTCGTTTGTACCCCCAGTACTGGGGTGAAAGTACCGGATTCTAAATGTAGGGGTAAGAGCTAACTTTTTTATTTTTAAAGATATTTGAATTGTGAAGCGGATGTTGCCTTCTAATCGTTTGTATATTTAATTGCGGAATCTTTTATATAAAATCTACGGTATAGATGTAAAAAAAATAAGTTGCAGGTTTGATATAAAATTAAACTAAAATTAAACTGAAATAAAATTCTCAATCTGAACTCAAACTAAAATTGAACTAAAAAATTAAACTGAAATAAAATTCTCAAACTAAAATTAAACTAAATTTAAACTTAAATTAAAATTCTCAAACTAAACTCAAACTAAAATTAAACTTTAATTAAACTCAAAATAAAATTGAACATACTAAAATGAATATTCTTTGATTGAAAATTTATGTCTCATTGATTAATCATTTTTTATTTCAGCGTAACTAAATAACAAAAACTAAAATGTAAATGCTTTGGTATAGTAAAATAAAAACGTGTGTGTGTGTGTGTGTGTGTAAATTGTGAAGTATAAATATATATAAATATATTAAAATGTAAATAATATGTTAAATCTTTACATATATTTTTTATTTTTTTTACCTTTTTTTATTTTTTTGAGGTTTTTTAATTTTTTTACTTTTAAACTTTAAAATTATTTTTGTTTTATAGACATTAAACGAACTTAAAATGAATAATTAAGATGTGGCATATATGTATAATAATAGTGTGTTTTATATTTTAATATATATTAATAAAGATAATTTCTTTTTTGTAACATCATTCTTTGTGATGCCAGTAGCGGCTTTTTATCTCTACAGAGATCATTATGAACTTCCCATTTTCCTGTCAGCCTGCGTATGTTTGCAATATAATGCCCTACACTTTCTGCATCTGATGTGCCTTGATACTCTATAACGGAAAGCAATTTATACATGCAATCATGAAATAGGAGATCTACGGGTACGTGGCTCAATGTGAATGTTCCTTCCCAATCTGATATATTTAAATTTCTTGCTAGATGTGTCGATTGTAAACACTCTATATCAATAAAAAGCAGTTGATCACAAATAACTGAACATTCTACGTTTTCTCCGTCACAACGAATACATCTTTTGTTCTCGTAAATATATTTTTCATTTATCGAATGTTGTAAGGCGCGCATATTTTCTTTATAAAACGGCTTGACATTAATATCTATAATATTAAAGTTGTTATTTTGTGCGTGTTGGCAATTCTGACAAGTTACATTTATGCTTAAGGAGAATTCGTCCTTTAATAAAGTTTTGCAACTAAATTACAGATATTATAGCAGCAATTCATAGTTCCATGTACAGGAGTGATAAACTTATTTAATATTAGTGCTCCTTCTTTATATATTTTTATGGAAGATCCATATGTCGATAATTTTTTAATAAACTGGAACATGTCACTTTGAGCTTCTTCTACATAACAATGGAAGTTTGTCCAATCATAATAACCGACTAGTAACGTCTGAGCAATTGCATCAAAAGGGCATGTATTAATAAGCATAGTAGAATTTTTTCCAAGAACTACCGGTGCTAAAGTGTTACCATTTTTTAATAAGGGTACTGAGGTTGTGAATTTTGGTTTTAGATGAATATTTTCAACGTCCGGGCACACAGTTAAATATTTTCCACGCTTCTTTGGACTATTATTTTTACCTCTCCAATTTTCCATTTTATTAAGATAGGTAAAACTTAAGTTAGCGCTAGTATCTTCTATATTACTGTCTGAGTCAATAGGATTAATATCAATTTCGTCAGATTTGTCGTGACATTTTAATTGTATGCGCATCAGATACTGAAATTACCGACGAACAAATTAGATGCCTTACTGCACAACGAAGATTAATCCAATTAATAAAAAACGATAAAATGTATGATACTAATTATGATACTAATTATGATACAGACTTTACAAATGAAGATTTGATAGATGATTTAGATGATAAATGCGGTATGAAAATAACAAGTTTTTTGCAATCTATACAAATTGAAAGTAAACCAAGTGATACTGGCGAAAAACCGAATCCATACTGGTGTCCTCAAGTTGGCAGCAATTTATTAAAAATTGTTAGACACTTTCCTTTATGGACAGCAATAATGTCGGCCAGCATAGCATCTTCCGCTTGCAGCGAAGAATATTTTAGGGAATTAAAACAACTTGTTTTTAAAGATGCTAAGTGTACGCGTATCGACAAATTTCTTGTTACACACATTAAATCGCTTGCAGGCGCGGTAAAAATTTTACAAGCTAGTAATTTGCATGCCGCACAAAATAACTCGGATAATTCCGATGATAATATTAATCTAAATAAATCTAATGTTCAATCTTTCTGTATTACTAACAATACTACTATTGAGATAAAAGTCCGGTGAGAATTCTGGTTGGTTGGAGTGAGGCGGAAATATGGGCAGAAACCACAAAATCAAAACGGGCGATGTTTCACACAACAATATAATTCTAATTTATTATAATAATGTACGGCGGCTGAATACCAGCCTTCTGCCAATCAAGAAACGTTAGAATATACAAAATGGAAAATAAAATGTCTTTGGTCTTTATGACGAGAAAAATGTATGGAGAAGTCCGAAGGATATCGCGACACGTGGCCGCCCGAGGAGAGCGGTAATGGCCGCACTGATTGTTATGTCGCACTTGATCTGTTCGTTGAGATTCACTTGTCGTAGTCCGTTGTCATTATGAGAGATCCTATAATCGTTCCTTGGAGATAGAGAGTCCGAGAGATAGCACTGATCCGTTGTAGAGTTCCTGATATTCACCTTTTGATCCGTTTCACTTTCTTGTTCACACGTGTGTAGCTGCGAGAGAACCGCTCGTTGTTGCCAGAAAACGAAGTACAGAAACGATGATAGCGAGATCCTTTGAGAGACGACATGTGCGCACGATGATTGATGTGTTGCTACTTGATTGGCCTAGTTACCTCAGGGAGATAGCCCGTGATTTGTGGGCCGTGGGAAAGGGGGAGCGAGAATGCGTGTGAAGTCAGAAAGAGAGAAAATGAGAGAGCGAGTGATAGCGGGTGAGTGGGAGTGAGAACGAACAAGGAAGAGGTCGTTTAGGAGTTTAGATATTTTCCAAACAACTATAAATAATAATGACCCATTTCCGATGACATAAATGATCCTCCAAATAGCTCGAAAGATTTTAAAATTACCACTGAGAACGATATTAGCGTGTCTGATAATTCTATCGCGCCTATTGATATTAAGCCTATTGACTCAGACAGTAATATAGAAGATACTAGCGCTAACTTAAGTTTTACCTATCTTAATAAAATGGAAAATTGGAGAGGTAAAAATAATAGTCCAAAGAAGCGTGGAAAATATTTAACTGTGTGCCCGGACGTTGAAAATATTCATCTAAAACCAAAATTCACAACCTCAGTACCCTTATTAAAAAATGGTAACACTTTAGCACCGGTAGTTCTTGGAAAAAATTCTACTATGCTTATTAATACATGCCCTTTTGATGCAATTGCTCAGACGTTACTAGTCGGTTATTATGATTGGACAAACTTCCATTGTTATGTAGAAGAAGCTCAAAGTGACATGTTCCAGTTTATTAAAAAATTATCGACATATGGATCTTCCATAAAAATATATAAAGAAGGAGCACTAATATTAAATAAGTTTATCACTCCTGTACATGGAACTATGAATTGCTGCTATAATATCTGTAATTTAGTTGCAAAACTTTATTAAAGGAGGAATTCTCCTTAAGCATAAATGTAACTTGTCAGAATTGCCAACACGCACAAAATAACAACTTTAATATTATAGATATTAATGTCAAGCCGTTTTATAAAGAAAATATGCGCGCCTTACAACATTCGATAAATGAAAAATATATTTACAAGAACAAAAGATGTATTCGTTGTGACGGAGAAAACATAGAATGTTCAGTTATTTGTGGTCAACTGCTTTTTATTGATATAGAGTGTTT